>NW_007247696.1:290929-297960 GCF_000164805.1 Carlito syrichta | reverse complement strand
AAAAAAAAAAAAAAAAAAAGCAAAAAACATGTTGAAGGCCGTGGACAAGTCTAACATGGAAAGTTAGTTTTCCCTCTGAATAGAAAGCCTCAGAAGAAAGGTAAGAAAAGGCAAGGGCCCCAAGAAATAAGGCCTGAAGTAGAGGGAAGGGTATTGGGAAATAGCATTATAATCAGGGCTCTAATGTTTCCTCAACACCTTTGGGCAGCAAGTTGCTGTTCTACACGAAAAGCAGAAATATCATCCATCCCATTGGCTGGAGGAGCCTGTTCATTTACTTAAAGAAGGAAAAACCAAACAAAACGTCCTGTCTTCTCTGTGCTACCTCTTTAGCTATTGTGGGGGCTGGAGTGGGGAGGAATCATTTATACTAAATCACTACTTCACACTTGCCTTCGGAAGCAAGCCATACCTTTAGTAGTTCACTCCATTCTCACCTTATGATTTCTTTCCTTTATCAGAAAAATCTCATACTATATCCTAATATATTTTCTTAAACTACAAAAAAATCTTCAGCATCATTTAAAGACAAATATATACATGCAATTCTGTATTTACTCCTTCAATTCTTTTTAGGCCAGGTGTAAATGTGACACGCACACACACACAAACACACACACACACACACGGAATAAAACACTTTATTTTAAATAATGTAATCAGGTACTTAACTTGGTAAAAATAAACAGGGTCTAAGTATCTTACCCATATCGTTCTCATTTGTTCTCATTTTTATCTCAAGTTATAAAAGTTTAAAGTAGATCAGTTTATATGTCTCAAATAATATAGCTCAGGACTATGCTGATTTCTCTAAACTGAAATTCCAAATACTTAGCAGATAGATAAATTAAGCCTTAAAAGAATGGGGTTTAAGCCGGACTCGGTGGCTCAGCCTGTAATCCCGCGCCTTTGGGAGGCTGAGGTGAGTGGATTGCCTGAGCCCGCAGGTTCCAGACCGCCTGGGCGGCGAGACCTCATCTCTACAATAAATCAAAAAATCAGTCGCGTGTGGTAGCGCATGCCTGTAGTTCCGGCTACGTGGAAGGCTGAGGCAGAAGGATCGCCGGAGCCCAGCAGGTCGAGGCTGCAGTGGCCGGGAGCTGTCACTGCCCTCCAGTCTGGACGACAGAGTGAGACTCCAACTCAAAAAAAAAAAGAATGGGGTTTAAATGTTTCCTTCTTGTTTTAAAAGACTGAATATTTTCTGTGAACTTTCAGCTTTGTTCTGTCCCTCTTGTCTCAAAGGGTGCTAGCTGAGTGCCAAGAACAACAGGTAAGCCAGCTTCCCTCAACCCAGAAAAATTGTGTCTTTGCCACAGGAGCCATACTTATGGTTCCACAATGGCCAGAGAAAAATCTAATAGGAACAATTTTTTTTTCTTTTTTTTTTTTGCGTGTGTAGCAAAGTTAGTTCCAGAGAGAAAGAAGCCTGGTTTGCAGTGTAGCAGAACCATTGGAACAATATGCTCCCTGTCTCCCTAGCCCAGTCCTCCCCTGACACCCTTTCTAGGGCATAGGGTAGGAAAGTCACATACACAGTAGATCATGCCAGGGCCTGCTGACACAACCCTACTCCCAAATTTGCAGTCAGGAGAGTGAAGCAATGTCTGTATTATATACATAGGCTTACTTCTTTTTAAAAGCAGATGTTTCAGCACTTAACTGGGGTGGGGGGGTGAAAAAAAGATAATTCAGACAAAGTTTCTCCGTGCTATTTCATTCTTTTCCCCCTCCCCAACTCCTTCAAGCCTCTGAAGTTTTGGCAAGAGTGAGTGAAGAGTTCTGAATATTATTAAGGCTCTCTTATTTTTACCTTGAACAAATAGGATCTTTGAGACATCTTGACCACACTCAGCTGGTTGCATGAGTGCTTCATCTTAGAACAGGTCATGTAGTAAGAATTAGCTGGAAAACATGGTTTCCTTATCATTGCAAATGGAAGTGTGAAATATATAGTCATATTTTAAAATGTACATATGTATTTCAGCTGCTAATATCATGATGTTCATAATCATGAGTGCCCCACTTTTTTTTACTACAAATTAAATTCTATGAGCATATTACTCTTCTAACTTTGCTATCAGTAAACAGTAATTTCTGTATAAAGCAGAAATGAGTTAAATAATTTCTAATAAAATCACAAAATCATTAAAATAGTTAAATAAATAACAGTAAAATCATTTAAAATAATAAAGTGAAATAAACATCACCTATAAGACATGTTACCTCCACTCTGGTTTTTCATATTTTAACTTCATATTTGTATATGGTTCAGGTAATTCATGAGTAGAAATCACTATTTGTTGATACATCTATCCTGTGGCAGACATTTTACATATATAGGCACATGTTTTCACCACAGCCAACTTGAATCTATGTACTCCTTTGCTCATTTTAGAAATGAGGTTCGCAGAAGTTAAATAACTTGTCTTCAGTACACAACTAGTATTCACCAAGCAGGAAGCCAAATCCAGTTCATTCAAAATCTATATCTTTTGCTACTATCAATGACATGCTATCACTGAGAAAAATATAATCTATTTAAAATACACTGGTGTACAGTTCCTAGTTAACAAGTGCTCAAAGAAATTGTATAAGAAATAAAAACTATTCCATGATATGCTTGGATCACGAGATCTTCCTCATCACTAGCTTGTCCTGTGCTTGGGCCTAACACTGGGGCCACGATGAGCTACCAAGTACCTCCCACGGGAACTTTTCCTGAGTAGGGGTCCCTGGAGAAGAGGCTGGACCAAGAAACACACTTTATCTGGGAAGTCAGAGGCACCAAAGCCAGAGGAACTTTTGACTGGAGGACTTGAGCCAATATTGTAACTGGAAGAATTAGTCTAAGTGTTAGGTCCAAAAGGCAAAATAAGCCATACATGGAAAAACAAGGGCCAAGTGCAGCATCCAGGAGGGATGGAAATGGGTCACAAAGCAGTGTGCAGAGCAGGCAGGCACAAGTGGGTCACAAGCACATCTGTGAATGGTGAAAAAATGTCAGGTATCACGTGAACATGGTGTTGGCACTGGGGATGGACCTAGCAGATTCAAAGGGCCACCAAGAACCAGACACTTGAATTTGGGGGAAAGCCATTGACTCTCTCCAGGCCACAACTTTCTCATCTAATAAAATGAACCCATTTGTAACCCCTTCAGATATGCTATCAGAATGAAATGACATGTGAAGAGATTTAGCATTGCGCCAAGCCTAGGGAAGCAGTTTTTTGCTCTTAGCTATTATTACTTTATAGTTGTGATAGTCATGGAGATGACGATAATTTTTGAGAGTAAAGTTTTTATATTTAAGTACCCGTAAGAACTCTATAAGAAAAAAAAATTACCCTTAGAATGGTGCAAAATTAGAACTGAGTACAGTACAAAGTTTAATTTTGAACTTGCAACAGAGTAAGAAGTATTAAAGAAGACCTCAAAGCAAGCATGCAGTAATTTCCCAGTCACTAGATAATTTTTGTAGGTGCAAGTCATTTCTGGTTCTATCTGGATGGTGGTGTGGGAGGAGGTTCAGGCCACTCCTGATCCCCATGCTGATGTGCAAGTGGCCCCTTTGGTAGTTTTGACCTGCAATGACCATGGAATGAATACTTTGAGAAAAGAAATAATTAAGGGCCCTTTAAGAACTGCAGATTTAAGTGTTTTGAGAAGTCTTAAAGAAAACAAGAACAACCAAAAAGCCATCAGTGTTAGAATTAGATCTCACAATAGTTTTTTTCCCTTAGTATTTGCATTGATTTTTCTGTTTCACGTCAAGAAGAAAATCTGGCCTTATAGATGTTTAAGAGACTACAGAATTCCATTTTCCACTTAATAAGCTGATTTTCCCCCCACTATACGTATTTGAAATTAGCGCAAACCCCAGGATAGCTACAATTCCAAAAGGGAATGCTCGGTTCATTATGAATGGTCTTAAAGCAAATAGTGTTCTGACAGCCAAATTCCTGGTCTTCAAATTTTTAAGTTTGTCCTTTTTTTCACAAGTCTTACTCAAGATTGCCTCTGAGCTTTTGCACATTTAACCCTTACACTCAAAGACAACATGTTACTAAAGAACATAGGAAACTCCAAGTTCATACTCGGACTGAATTCCCTTTCAAAAGAAGTCTAATATTTATAACCAAATTATGACCACAAAGAATACACTAAATTAACTGCTGAATTAACAGAAAGGAAATACTGCATTTATTTTCACTTCTGTGGCCACGCATCCTTTGAACAGTTCTAAAGAATCACAAAGCAGTCATAAATCTTATGATGCTTTCCATTTTCTTTCTTCACCTAACCATATCACTCATTTTCAATAAAAAAGAATTATTCTAAAAGGTAAATAGTTGTTTGCTGTTTTTAATAATCAAGATTAATTTATACTGTCTTTAGTTGATCTGAATGTTGTATGGTATTTGTTCAGGCTTCCATTTATAATAATAAACCAACAATATACTAAAGGGTCATACATTACTTCATTTAATTCTCAATAAAATTCTAAAGAATAGGCATTATTAGTGTGCCCATATTGTAAGGGGAGGAAAAAAGCTTATAGTGCCTATAATCACACAGGTAGCAATCTGCAGGGCTAGTATTCAAAATAGATACTTTGAACTACAACCAGTTCAGGAGCATACAAATAATCAGGGATATGCTTGCTTAATCATTTTAAATAATTTAAATTAGCCTATATATTAATATGTAAAAGATAAAAACTGATCCTAAATACCAGGCCTAAATTATTTGTCAGCTGTCTCAATTTTCCACTTTTAGACTTGTATAAATAAACATAACTAAAAATTTCAGTGACCAAATTCCAATAAGAAAATACAGTGCTTAATCAATGCACGTCTCTGAATTTGAGGGGGAGAGTGACATGATTTTAGTAGGGTATTGTTTTTTCTAATTAATTGTGGTTCTACTACATGTTTGTATGTGATTGCTACACAAATGATTTACAAATTGTTAAGAAATGTTATGGATATCTAGAAAGAATACTACAGCTCTTTAAATAAACTTTTACAAGTGTAAAAAAGAAATTTTACATTAAAATGTTACTTTGTTTCTTCATCCTAAGAGAATGAATTTTAAAAAAACACATTTAAAATCAAGCATTAGATATGCAAATATGTGTTCAGATCAGAGATACCAAAATTATTCAAATGATTAATTATTCATCATAAAATGTCAATTAATAATTATGAAGCAGAAAAGGCATCTTTCTAATGCATCTTTATTTTTCTTGGCCTAAAAAGGGCTTAATATACATGTTCAATTGACTTCTAACAAGTTTTTAAAATTCAACAAAGTAAACAAATTGTAAACAAAGTACAAACTCTGAATTTCAATAAGAGAACAACAAATATGCCCAAAGTGGAGGAAAAAGGAAATGATAATAACAATAAAGAAGGGGGAAAACCACATTCATGACATATGCAGCCTCATGCTCACTCACCTGCTAGGTGATGGACAGCAACCTAACCAAGAAACAACTCAAGTTGTGAATTTCCTTACCAATGTACAAAATATGTGGTGTGATGTTTCTCTCTGAATCGATCAGTCTTTGTTGGGGAGTGGTGAGAGTGCTTAGGGAATCTTCTACACTTTCCAAATAATCATTAAAAGAAAAAGTACAGTTTAAATTTCTTTCAGTTACCTATTATAGTTTCTAACGTCTGTTAAGCACTACTAAAATATCACTATAAATAACATTTTTTACAGTGCCTTCACTCCAAAGAATTTCCCTATGCCCAGTATTATTCTTTTTTTCCCAGCAAGATTGTATCTTTTAAAAAACATTATCAGTCTGAGCTGAATGTCCAAATAATCCTTATGATTACTGAATATTTATTTATTATTGAAATATTGATATGATATTAATATTATCATTTTACTTTTCACTGACACCTGGTGAACTTGTAGACTCTGAGACCCGGGGAGTTATTTTAGTCAGGGTGTCCCTGCCCTCCTGCTGGTAGATTAATTACACATTAAACGTTGTGTTTTCAAAACGAAATGATAAATCTGGACACATAAAGGAGGCAAAAAAAGAATCACAGCGAGGGAGAAGGGATGTTAAGAAAGAAAACAAGAAATTGCAAAAGGAACCTATCAGATAGAAGAAAGGAGAATCCAGGAAATGCAACCGGGAAAGAATTTCAAGAAAATAAGGATAAAGGGCAGGGAGGGCTGAAAGGAGGGCAAGAGGGAGGAAGGGACGGAGGGAGACTTGGGGTTTCAATTCCCTCGCGAGGCTGCAGGCGTCCGCGCCCTTCAGCCTTCCAAGTTGAGGCGAGAGCCACCTCCTCGGGCCTGCGTCGCATCCAACTTACTCCAAGTTTTCTGGTGACTCCTACGGGGCCCCTTTCCGCTCCCCCCCGCCCCAGGGAGATTGACAGTCGCGTGCAGGAGGCTTTTCCAGACACAGCCTTTCTCATGGTAATCAGCCCCCAGCATCACCTCCAGTCCGCGGCTGCTCCCGCTCCGAGCGCAGCTCGCGGACCCCGGGGACCGGAAACAGGGCGGCGGGCGGGGAGCCGGCGAGGGAGCCAGGTCAGCTGACCGGGCGGCCGGGCGGGGGTCGCGGGGCATCGGGCGGGGACAGGTCTGGAGGAAGGGAGAGGGAGAGAGGCGGGAGGGATGGGGAAACAAACTCAGAAACTTGCCGAGATTTGCATACCTATGAATAAGTTCACACAATGAATTTCTTATGTAAAATAGATCAAAGGCACTTTTCTATCAATATTGGTTCTAGAAGATTATATAACTAATATATACATGTTGTAATTATGGAAAGTTATAAAGAATCTTACTACAAAAGACCACACTAATGCAATTTTATAATTACAGGGATAAGTGCTTTCTAGTGAGAATTTTTAAAGAGAAAGAAAGAATGTACTTGAGCCAGCAAAGACCAATCTGAAGCAAATCTTTTTCTTAAACTAGAAACAGAAACAATGAAATTAGAATGGAAATTGAAGTATATATTTCCATTATCTGGTACAGAACTTTGCTTTGATTAAGCA
>NW_007247696.1:284061-290909 GCF_000164805.1 Carlito syrichta | reverse complement strand
GGCCGACCCCCTCCCTACGTGCTCCTCTGCCTGTGCCGCGCGGTTCTTCCCTGAGATCAAATGGAGGGACCCAAGCTGGCGGAGACGGGGTGGGGGGAGGTGCTGGGGGGGAGAGGGGGGAGCAGCGCGCGGAAAATTGGGGACAACAAGCAGACCTGTTTAGCATCAATAAATTAAGATGCTCATTTGGGTCCTGAAGTTTGCTGGTTCCCGTCAGTGGAGACGTTGGCAAAAAAGCTCTGAAGCCGAGATTCAACCTTTACTTTAAAAAAATAAAATAAAATAAAACCCTCAGCTGGCCGCCCTGCTGGGGCCAGGTGACGTGCGAGATTCCACAGCCTGCGGGTCTCGCAGCAGGGATGTTAGGGACGGTCTGAGGTTCTCTGGTCCTGTTTTGGTTTTGTTTGAAAGGGCTTCTTAGAGAGATGCTCCTGATTTTTTTTTTTTTTTTTTTTTTTAAACAGACTTTCCCCTCCTATCCTAGGCTCAACTCCGAATGGATTGGATTGCGAGTTTGCACGTGAGGAAACCGTTTGGCTTGGCTCGGACCCCTGTCGCCCCCCACCCTCTCCACACACACCCAATCCAGGGGTCCCCGTTATCATCCTTTGCTTACAACTCTGAAAGAAGTTGCCCACCTCCTGCGTAACAACACAGGGTCGATATAATTCCTCTAAATGAAAGATCAGTTCCATTTGAAAACGAGAATAGAGGCTCCTTTTTGAAAATTATTTTCTCCACATGGTACAAAATAAACAGAATTTGCTTTTTTGAAAAAAAAAATTCATTAGCTATGGCCAAATTCGAATCCCTTCTACAGCTGGTGTGTTCAAGGGCAGAAACATTGTATCTCTTCGGGCATCTGGGCCGGCCAGCGGAGCGGGGGGCGGGGGAGGAGCGCAGCGGCTGTGAAAGTTGAGGAAATTGACAGACTGAGAGGTGAATGGGGGGACAGGCACCAGGTCCTGGCTGGAGGGAATTGGAACACAAAAGTGCATCCTTCTCACCCTGCCTGGAGGGAGGGAATCCTGAGGGAGGCAGTTTGCGTTACCCAAGGAAATCCTCAAGAATTCTTTTTCCCCTTCAATGTCGAAGGCAATATTATTTCACATTTGCGTGTATCTGTTGTTTTAATCCCTTTCGTCTACGCTAATCTCGAAGTGGATTATTAATGGAGAAGACAGGGAAGGAACGATTCATTTGCAAGACTTGTTTGGCTGTATGAGGAGCCGAAAGCCAGAAGCCCCCAGTCCTCTCTAGACTTTTTCCCTGCGTCCAGCGCTCCTGCATCCCGCTGATCCCACGATCCCCATTGTCCCCGACCTAGCCCACGGACGGAGGAAGTGTTGCGAACAAATTTATATTCCGGCTTTCTCCGATCCCACCACTTCTGCGGTGGTGGGAACTCTCTCGGTCAAATGCCTGAGAAGGGGCGTGCTGAACAGGGGCGGGGAGCAAGCCAGAGACACGTTCACCCCTCGCAGAGACCCTTCCCGTGCCACCATTCAAACGTCCTCCTTGATGGGAACCTGGAAGATTGGTTTTTGTTTTTTGTTTTTTTTTTAACCCCAAATAAAATACTTGCATGTCGGAACTCCCAATGCTCAAAAATGTTGGGGACAGCCTCTTGCCACTTGAACGATTATAGAGCCCAGGATAATCAGATGATTGGGTGTTTTTAATGGACATACTTAAGAGTCTTTAAAAAAAAAAGTCAGATCCTAAGTAACCTGACATTTAATATACATAATAAAGACAAGTGTTTTGTTAGCTGTTCGATTGCATCCTTTGACCTGAGGTGATTCCTGTGAGTGTGTTTCGGGGGCTCTAAGCCTCCAGTGGCTACCTGGGCACTAGGTGAGGGGTCCTTCCTAGAATCAGTCCAAGCAATAGGCTCCTTCTTCCTTGGGAATGAGAGAGAGGCGGCTGAAAAGCCAACTTCTAGAGAAAACGGGACTCCAATCTTTTGAATAAGAAAAGAGGAAAAAAGGAGGAAGAATAAAAGGACATGAACAGTGGTACTATATCTCAGAGGAGGAACTTGCTAACTCACTCATATATTAGGCACAGATATGTAATAGTGAAAGAAATGTAAAGTATAAAATCAAGAATTTGCCTGACCTATGTTGGAAATCTTTGATTTTCTCTATTAATAATTTTTAGACTGAAGATCCCCTGAATGCTCCTCTTCTATAGGTTACTTCATCTGTGATAGGAGTGGAGGGAGACATTAATTTACCCAGCTATTTTCATTGTAATAAATACTTAAATTCAGAAAGAGATGAGTCTGTAACCAACTGTGAAAATCTTTCTTGCAGCCTAGAACAAGATATAGCTGTGGTCATGCTGGGTGGCTATTAACCCTCCCCCCCCCCAAAAAAAATAAACATACAAAATACAAAGACATGTACCTCTGGGAGTGTGGATGTGGCAACCCATGTGGTGGCGTGTCCTTCCTTTGAGTGCAATTGCCAGTGACTCTTGCATTCAAAGTCTTGCTTTAGGCACAGATTCAAAGCACAGTTCAAAGCAGTTTATCTTAATATAGTGTTGGATCAGGGTATTATTTGTTTCAGATTTCATCAGACTGGAAACAGGGGGTTGTAACATATTTAGCAATATTAAAGCAGGAAAATTGGTGTGAGGCTGCACCTTGGTCCTCTTCACACCTCCACCTTTACCTTTCTAAGGCAGCCCAAATACTGTGGGACTGGGACTGGAAGTTTATTTGTGCTCTGAGGTTCTCAAGCACTTTCACTCTTTAAAAAAAAAAAAAAGCCTCACAGTTCTTTAAGAAATTGAGCCTGAACCATCCGAGGATAAGAGATTTCTTCCTTTTCCGATAAATGCCTGTGCTCAGCATTCTCAAATTTGGCTGTCTTTATTTACTTCTATATTAGTTCCAATTATGTACAGTGTAAACCAGCTTTTTGATTAACAAAACAGCAGAGCATTGGTTAAGAACACTTAAACTTCAAAAAAATTCCCCTGGGAAGTGGGCTCTGAATTGGTTAATAATGTGCAGTACTTGCTAAATTGCTGACTTCCAGATGTGGAAAATATCTTTCTTGTTTAGGACCTATGTAACCTGATTGGATTACGACAGAAGCGTCACGTTGGAAGCTTTTGAGTGATTATTTAATTAACCATACAGTAGAAAGCTGTATTCTCCAGGAAATCCCTTCCATATTTGCATAACCAATCCCTTCAGAGCAAAGGTGGAGTCTTTTCTTTTTAATTTTACTTTAATTGCAATATCAAAAAATATATACTCCAAAACTTAGACCCCATACCGTTTAATACCATGCTTTCCCTTCCCTGCTAAGTTTCTCTATGGCCTTTCTCCTCCTGCCTCCCTACACACACTCTCTCACTTTGCAGTGAGGTCTTCCTGAGATGTGGAGAGATTCAGAGATCGGTCAACCGAGTGCTCTATGTCAATGTACTTAGAGACCCTTTATTAAAATGCCAAACTACTTTTTAATATTGGGATCCAATCCAGAAATTCATCACACACACACACACACACACACACACACACACACACACACACACACCCTAACACACGCCCTAAGATGCAGCTCACAAGAAGCTTTTTTTTTTTTTTTCCTTTTTTTTTTTTTCTTTTTTTTCTTCCTGGCTCTGGCATCTAAAAAGAAAAAAGAGAGAGAAAGGGCAAAGAATTTAGTTTCAGAAGCCATGCTGAGATATCCACACAACTTGATGTGCATCTCAAATCTGGTCATTAGAGATATCTGTATAAGGACAGGCGATCTGGATTGAGGACCGGGATCCTTCCCTTTAACTTTCGCCCCTTGGAGTTCTCCAGTTCTATGAATGGTGTGCACCGTTTTCCGCCCTGTACTCTGTCTCTGTAGGATTTAGTGATGAGGATAATGATGCCAAAGGCTTGGCGGAGGGGGGGGGGGGGCGTGGAGAAGGGAGGGAGGGAGGCGAAAGGGAGGGAGAGAGGAAGGGAGGGAGGTGGAATTTCATTTCTTCCACTAAAGCGTTTGCGGAGACTTCAAGGTATAATCTATCCCAGATCCTTTCCCAGAGAGAAACTTGGCGATCACGTTTTCACATGATGCTCACGCTCAGGGCGCTTCAATTATCCCTCCCCACAAAGATAGGTGGCGCGTGTTTCAGGGTCTCTCCTACAGAAAAGAAAAAGAAAAAAATGTCATTAGAAGAGGCGTAACACGTCAGTCCGTCCCCAGGTTTGTGTTTCCTGGAGTGGCCGAAAGAGATCAGTTCTAACCTGCTCCGCAGGAATAACGGTCCTGCCTCCCGACACTCTTGGCGAGGTTTTTGTACAGTTTGCTCCGGGAGCTGTTTCTTCGCTTCCACCTTTTTCTCCCCCACACTTCGCGGCTTCTTCATGCTTTTTCTTCTCACCATTTCTGGCCAAAACTACAAACAAGACTTCGCAGGTAGGTTTTTTTCTCCCCTTTTCTCTCTTTTTATCCCTTTTTGGTGTGCTCGTCCTCCAGCCTCCTTTTCTAATTTTCTCATTTTGAGTGGGGATGTGAGTCTGGAGCGAGAAAGGGTGTCCGTGGGTAGGAATTTCAGGTGGGGTTAGCTCCTTTATGGCAAGCTTTTCCCAAGAGTGGCTTCTTCGCTTTCTCTCGCACTCTCGATCTCTCTCCTTCCTTTTCTCTCCTTTTTCCCTCCCCCAAATAATTTGCCCTGTACCTGTCCATTCAGGTAACCAAAGGTGCCCTTTGCTACCCAGCCTAGGAAAAGTTTTATTGAGAACTATATGGCTGGAATAAAAGCTCATCAAGCGGAGAACTCCTGCTCTATTTTTGCATCTAGTTCCAATTCATTATACTCAGCAATTACAACTTAGCAAATACCTGTTAATAATTACAAAACTTGGTCGATACAGACCTACCAAATTCAGGGGCAAATCTTTCTCTTAGACATGGCAGTCCATCCTCTCCTACCGAGAAGGCTGTTTTCTAAGCAGAAAGTTGTCTGTTTTTGTCTGCTTAGCGAGTTTCATTTCTTTATTTCATTCTTTGTGTGTGTACGTGTGTGAAGTAACACCTCACTTCTGTGATTATAAATAAAGAAGTGAAAGTCCTCATGGAACTTGAGTCGTTTACCAGAGTGGGGGGGGGGTCACTACAGCTGGGAAGAAAACTGCTGTCAGGATATCAGGATTTTAAATTAGGATAACTTTTGAAATTGTATTTTAGATGGCAAACTATAATTGACATGACTGTAATAGGAGACACATACACACACAGACCCCATTCCACACTTTGGCACTGAAAAGTCAAGAGAGAGATAGCAAGAGTTCCCAGGAACAGTGATGAGCTCTCGGCTAGCATGAATGTGTTTATCTCCCACCTACTTATATATTTTACATGCTCCCCCTGTAATGATGAGGGTAAGATCACTAACTCCAGAGTCGGAATAAGAGGCAAAGATAAAGTTTACAGCAGAAATGCCCTCTCCCCCTCACACACACATGCTCATAAAACTAGCAACTTACTTTATTAAACATGTATTTATATGCAATGGTGTGTAAGCCTCAGCATGAATACAGACAGGCCAGCTGTTTCATCCCAGACACTTGTGTGACCATCTCTTTATTTCAGGATTCCGCTCCCCCCCCCCCAACAATTGCAAATCAACAGGACAGGCAAGAAATGATAAAATGTGCCAAAGTTGAATTAAAAGTCTCCTGCTATACATTCCTAGGTAAATTGAAGGTGCTTTCTAAAATATTCACTTACCCTTCTCTCTGGCCCCCACCCCCACCCCACCCCTCTCAGCAAACGTGTGGAAACTGATACTCACTTTCCAGGTTTTCTGCAAAGCTTCTAGCACAGGAGAGACAATAGGTGCGAGGCGTGGGGACTGAGTGTGCTTGGCAGAGAAAGGGTTAATGGCCCTTGTGTTACAGTTTGCATCTGTTACATCTTTTATAGCCCCCTGTTTAAACTAATCCTCGAGGCACAGCATCTTCCCAGCCTCCACCGAGTTTCAGGATTCTCCTCCTCTCCTGCCTGCCTCTGAGGTTCCCCTTCTCCAAGTTTTGACAGTTTCAGCTGAAAAAAAAATGCAGCGCCTCTCTCGATTTTTAGGTACAAAAGTTTCGAAGCCAGAAAGGATACGATCATTTAGTAGAGCTTAAAAGTATTGCCGTGGTGGTTGAACTTTCTCTTTCCTTTCTTGAGGGGAAAAAAAAATTTTTTTCTGCTGGAACTATTTAAGGGAACCAGTGTGGGGGAGCATGTTTGTGAGTGAGGTGGGGGGGGCTACTTAAGTAAATATTGTCAAAGTGGCGGGGTGGCGGGGTTGGGGGGAAGGGACAGTGTCCAGAGAGGCTTATAATTATATTTCTTATTGCGGCGTAAAACGGGAAATCTTAATTGGGGGGCGGGGGTGGGGGGGGAGGAAGAGACAGTGCCTCGATAAACTCCAAGAGGGGAGGGGAGGGGGCGCTGGGCGAGTGGGCTTCCTATAATTACTATTATCAATTTGCCCGAGTGTGCTTCATCCAGGGGCTGTTTCACGTTGTTTGTTTGTTTGTTTCCTCTGGGAAATGTGGGGGGCCGGGGGGGGGGTGAGAAAAGATGAGAACGAAAGAAAGCCTCGCCTCACCCCAAGTTCCCGAGCCGGGCTGAGGACTTTTCGGAGGAAAGCGTCCGCCTAGCCCTGAGTCAAGCAGTCTCACTGTACTGCCGTGTGCATTCCCTCATACGGTCAGGAGTTATGACTCATTTTGAAGATGTAATTCTTGTCTCTCTGATCCCCTCGCGGGTGCAACACACCAAACAGTAACAAACACAAAGCGCCTCGGGGCCAAGGCTGGGGGCGGGGGGCGGGGAGGG
>NW_007247696.1:283610-284041 GCF_000164805.1 Carlito syrichta | reverse complement strand
CGCTCTTATCAAGGAAGCAGCCGATCAGGGCGGATGGCCCCCGGTGCAAGAGGCGCAAACAAGCCAATCCCAGGAGGAAAAACGGTAAGAAGCGGCCCGAACCAAACTTTTCCGGGCCACTCCGCGGCCCGAGACCCGGGAGAAGGCGGGGGAGAGGGAGAAGGCACCGAGGCGGCGGCGGCGGCGGCGCCCGGGGCTGGCGGGCGAGCCTCCCTCCGCGGCCGGCGCCGGAACCCGGCGCGCGCGGCTGCTGGACCGCGGGGAGTTGGGGAAGTGCCGGGCAAAGTGAGCGCCGGGCGCCCGGGGGCTCCGAGCGCGGGGGTCCGGCCGCGGCCGGCGCCCCCAGCCCCGCCGCCCCCTCGCGCCCCCACCTCCGCCCGCCCTGCGCCTCCGCTCCCTCCCCGCTCGCGCCCGGCCCGCCGCGTCCCCGG
>NW_007247696.1:282368-283202 GCF_000164805.1 Carlito syrichta | reverse complement strand
ACGCCGGGGTGGGAGGGACTCGGCCGGCCCGGCGCGGGGTCCGGCGGGGTCGGTGATGGCTCGGGGACGGATGCCCCCTCTCCAGCGACTCTGACCCCCAAGGCCAGGGACGGGAGGAGTCGCGGGGCGCAGTGAGACTTTTTCCCGACAGTTTCTACACGGGCAGGAGGAGCCCGTTATCCAGGCTGAGTCAGGAAGGAGGAAGGAGATGGGGGTGCGAGGGGGACACACAGAGCAGAGGTGGGAGATGAAAGGGAGGGGGTGACAGCTTAGTAGATCCATCTTGAAGAGAAGCAGAGAAGGGACGAGGGGAGAGTGGGAAGCAGAGAAGGAGGGCGAGCGAGAGTGAGACCCCCTAGGTATTACCCCAAACAAAATCGTGGGAATAAAAGAGAAAAGTGATTGGCAAGAGCGCGGAAGGCGCCAGGGGGAGGGGAGAGGGTTGGGGACGAGAGAGGGTGCCGGGGGAAGCTGACGGAGGATAACTGAGTTTGAAAAGAAAAAAAACCAACCCCCTAAAACAAACAAGCGAGCAAGCGCCAGGCCAGACTAGAAAGGAAACTTCTCGCTCCCCTCGCTCTCAAGCCGGATCAGCCGGCGCGGAGCCGCGTAGACGCTCCCGAGCCAGGCGCGGGGACGCGGCGCCTGCCCGGCCTCCCGGCCTCCCGCAACCCCAGCCCGCGCCTCGCGGGGACCACCGGGGCCCACTTGGAGCAACTTTCCTCTCGAGAAGACCATTGTGCGCGCCCCCGGCCTGCTCCAGAGCTGCGCGGGGAGGGGGCGGCTGGGGGCGCAGTGTGGGGTGGGAGAAGGAGAAAAACACAAAGACGAGAG
>NW_007247696.1:222938-282348 GCF_000164805.1 Carlito syrichta | reverse complement strand
TCTCTCTCTCTCTCTCTCTCTCTCTCTCTCGGTTTTGTGTGTGTGTGTGTGTGCGCGTGTGTGTGTCTTTTGCTTGTTGTGGTGGAGGTGTCGAGCCATATGGGGGAGTGATAGAGGAATTTTAGTCAGAAACTGTTCGTTACGTTATCCTGCCTTTCCCCTTTGTGCTGTCTTTGATCTATTTGCTTGGCTTAGTATTACAGAAAAACAAGTACAATAATATATTCCGGGCTGCTTCCCCAAGATTCAGTTCAGGCTGCCTCTTTTTAAGTCAGTTTCAGTCTCTGTGCGTGTCTGTCTGTCTGTCTCTCTCTCTCCCCCCCCCAATTTAATTTTTTTTTCACTCTGGTGTCTGGCATTATTTAAGGTGGTCCTTACACAGGAGACTTCCCCTTCCCCATCTCTGGGTAATCTAGTAGACACTAAAATTACACCTAATGTCCCCCTCTCCTCTCTTGTGTTTCCTCTGTTCCTTTTATTAAATGTTGGTTATTGATTTTCTAAAATCAATGTCTGTTGTGGGGCTCTTTTCCCCCTCTTACAAGTATCTAAAGCACGTTGCTGATCAACTGGATAACAAAAGCTTTTTGTCAAGGAGGCTTTTTCCCCCTTATGTTCAACAGTCATTTTTTGAGAGAAAAGAGATTTAAAACAAACCCCCTAGAAGTGTTCTTTTGCAAGGAAGACTAGAGTGTTTGTTTCTTCTTGCCTTCCTCCTTCCACCCCATTCGGGATTTTGCCACGGATGGCCAGCCTTGCCCCAGCAGTGAGGTTAGGCCAGAGCCCAGGTCTAGGGAAATAGAGGGATCCCAGCTTCTTGGGAACCCCTGGGGGTGGAGAGTGGGCTGGCAGGGAGGGAGGCCTGCTGGCGGCTTTGCAGGTGGATGGAGTGCCAGGGAGGTGCACAGTTGTGGGCTGTGGACACTGCAACCATTTCTCCTCTACCCAGCTACTAACTTGAGAAAAACCTCCACACGCCGAAGTGGAAAGTTGAATTGCACATTTTAAGGCATTTGGCCCAGACTTTGCACACTTAACATCAAGCTTGTCTATTGCTTACAGCTTTTCTAACTTTGACTATTACCTGTCTCCTTTTCCAAATAATCTGTGAGGAAACATGCTACATATTGGTTACTTGTCAGTGTTTTTCATTGGATTTAATCTGACTTAGCAATGTCCTGGTTTTGAGAAGCAGGTAGAAGATCCCCCCCACCCACCTTTTTTCATTTTCTTTCTCATCAAACACGTATCCAATGCCTTTCCCTTTGGGAATTGCTAGGATTTATCTGAACTGAGTGGATTTTTCTTCTCTCCTGGATTCATGGAAAAGATGTCACTTTTGAGCTTGTGTCTTTGCTGATAACACTAAATATGATGATGCTTATCAAAATCATATAAAAATTCCTGGAAAGGGATAATGGCAATAATAATCATAGAAGTAGAAGCTGCAAGGAAAAAAAGATGGTCATCCAGGAATCTAGAATGGCATTTTATATAATTTTAATGAAGTCAACAGTGTATGTATATATAGACTAAGGCGACAAAGAGATAAAATGTGTAAAGCAGTGTGTGTGTTTGAAAGACTGGTCAAGAGCGTGGGTTAGAAGACAATGCTGTAGACAGTTATTAAAAAGCAGAGGAGAAGGGGGCAGTTCAAGGAAAATAACTGTACAAAGAGAGAAACAAGAATCTAAAATACAACCTTCCAGATTCTCAGGCTAGCAAGATGCCTGGCTAAGGCAGTGCCAGGGCCAAGTTAACCCATGGCGGGCAGTCAGTCTCCTTTCCCCCACATGGAGAGGATGAAATCTCTTCCCAGAAAATAAGATGTGTAGGAAGAAAGGGGTAGTGGGGTGAGGGGGAAGGAGGCAAAAAGCGAGTTGCCCGCAGACAAGAATGTGTGTCGGTTTCAAGAAAGTTCAGTCAGATGATCCTCAGTCGCCTGACTCACTTTGTAACACGTTCACTAAAGCTGGAGAGGAGGGGGAACCCAGCCCCCCCTTTTCTTTCCCTTGATTATACCCCACTATCTCTACACAGCCTTGGAGTCATACATGAGCACCCGGAGCGGGAGATGCCCTGCTGCTGCCTGCCACGGGCACGGCCCGCTTATAACTTGCAAAGTTTGTTGCTTTTGCCCCTGCTTCAGGCAGCAGCTCCTGGGATGCTCCCGCTTCCCTCCTGCCTCCTGCGGAGCCCAGGGAAGAGGGGCTGCCTCCCCAGCCCGCCTCCCTCCAGCCTCAGTCTCTGAAAAATGGCACAGACACATACACGTTGTAGCAAAAATCAAATACAGAAACTGCTTGTTTCAGAGAAAGGAATGAAGTTGTCTCTTAAAGGAAAACTGAATGGGAGAGAGAGGGATGGAAGAAGGAGATAAAAGTGAAATTTGATTTTTCTCCAAAGTTTCCATTGAAGGATTGGGGACTGCGTGAAGGAGTAGGGGACCTTTTTCCAAATGCCTTTGGTCCCTGATTTTCAGTGGCAAAGAAAAGATGTGAAGCTGACTGTTTTCAGGACTTCGGATCCTGGAGGAGAAACAATTAGATGAGCAGAAACGATTATCCCTGTTTAGAATAAGCCCTTACTCCTTACCCTTCCTTAAAGAGAGTGGTGGTAGTGATGCTTAGAGGCAATGAGGGACAGAAAATATGCTCCTGTTTCAGAGATGCTTTAATGAAAAGGAGAGGAAATGTAGTCAACCTCTCTTCAGGAGGTGTCTCGTGGCTCTCTTCCCTGAGAGATGAAGTTAGGATGGGCAGCCCAGAGTCAGAGCCCCACAGGACACACTGAGGCAGGGAAGTTCCATTCCCACTGCAGTTGGTCCAGACTGTGTCATCTTTGCAAAGTGTGGAAACCTTTGGCAAGTAGCTTTCTTCGTAAAGTTGGTGAGCTTAGAGGAAGCCTGTGTTGCTCTCAAAGCACTCAGGCAGCTTGCGTGGCAGGTACCAGTTCTGCGGGCACTCCAAAGATATCTGTTTCCATCCTTTTTTCTCTGTGGAGATCTTCTGCAAGTTTTGTCACGCTGCACACACACACAAGTCTGGGGGCTGTGTATCTAGACTGATCTATTTGTTTTATTTCGGTTTGGAAAAACTCAGTCAATTGGGGCAGAAACGTGCTTTCCTTCGGAGCAGAGCCAGTAGCCTGGTGGCTTCCATAGTGTGACAGTCCACCATGGGTAAGGGTGGATTGAGGATTTTAAACTTTACATTGTTTCTCTGTTGCCAAATAAAAATAGCTTCGCGTCTTTAAGCATTTATTTTCAAAGATGGACAAAACCAAGATTAAAGTTCCCTGCTAAACTGCTATATCATAGGTTTCAGATGCTTCCCTTCCTTCCTTCTTAATTTGCTTAAAGAAAATTCCAAGAGGTTATTAAAGACCCTAATGCCGTATTAAGAATGTTTCCTGGGAAAAATGTGTGTCTACCCTGAAGGTAGGAACGGAGGGCGTTGCTAGCTCTCTAGCAGAGCCGCGTTTATTCTAAGATGTGGGAGATTCTTTTCCTTACAACAGTTTTTGTCATCTGCATTCTTTCAAGGCTTTTAAGGTGCATTTTCTTCTGTGTGAAAAGGAATTCTTTGTCCTTTTCCTCTCCAGCACCGTGGCTTCCCAAGGTAGACACTATTTTGTGCCTGTCACAGAGAGAGGGAGTGCAGGTTTGCAATGCTCACAGACAATTGATTGTCTGCCCTAATGTGTTTCATTTACATGTTTATAACGTCAATGGTGCTGGGGTGTCCACTGTACCATTCATTCCCCCATTCCCACAAGGGGGCAATTGTCTGAATGGCCAAGTCAGACACCTTTTTGATTGCTCTTTGGTTGTCTTTTTAGAGCAAAGAGATAAAGGAGGAAAATCTGTGATGCAGAAACACTAGTTGAAAATATACAGAATTAAATGTCACCACAAAAGCAGATGTTAACATAAGCCCAAATATGCTTTTTTAGCCAAGATGTGAAGGTTGAAAAAAATAATTCAGAGCAGAAGGAAGGATGATTTAAAACCAATAAATATAGCCCTTTCCCCCTCTATTTCTTTTCTTTCTTTAGCAATCAGAAGATGAAATGTGATTTCTCCTTTTCATTTTTAAGCCTTGAAACATCCAGGCACCTCCTCATTATTTGTATGTTTGCTGTGATTTGTGAATTTTGTATATATTTACATAGCTCTGTTTATGCCAACAGCATCAGCTTACCACTTGGAAAATCTATTGAATGACTATTTGGGCTGTGGAGAGTGTAAACTTTTAAAAAGTAAGATCCAAGTATTTCTTCATCAAGCAGTTTTTAAAAGGAAAATGATAATAATCAGTAGGCTTTATGGAAGCCTTTGCCTTAATAGCTATGTGCCAAATACTTTTATCTTGGGTGACAGTTGTGTCGGAGTGAAAGCTCTCAGGAAAAGTGTAACTAGTAGTTACAAAGTAAATAAAGGATTTCGTTTTAAGGTGTTCTGTAGTGTTTTTATGCTGTGTGTGTGCATGTGTGTGTTTTGTTTTGTGTTTCCTCTGAGGGAGGTGAGAGGACAAGCCATCCATGCGTGTGTCTTTTGGCTTTTCTCTTCTTTCCTTTCTCTCCTACATATTATGCATATATGTAGCCCCCATGGATACACCTGTTTTTTAAAAAAGATTTTACAGTTCAGATGGTGCCTTGCTGTTTCATTTAGGGAACACAGTTATTAGAAGTTGGTCTCATATCGCGTGTGGTCCATGAAGAGAGAAAATACTAACTCTTGTGTCATCTGGTGGGAGGTAAATGGGGGAGGGGGGAGAAACTTCTATAATTTTGTAGTAAATTAGGGAGGAAAAAGAAATCACCAGTCTGTGAAAAGATTTTTGCCTCTCCGGAAAGACACACACACACAGTAGCTGCACCGTTAACTGAACCCCTGACACGGCGGTCTTTTGAATGCCTTAGGTATGATTTCACTTTCGCTCACATCAATGCTGACCTGAATGCCTTTCATATCTGATCCGCTGTGTCTCTCCCAGTAAACATCCCCTGAGGGGAGAACAAAGAAAGGAGCTCTTCTTCTTCTTAATCACAATTCAGCCCTTTCACCGCCGGCAGGCTCCATTTGCATTCTGCCACAGAAAGCCAAGATGAAAAGAAAAGAGAGAGAGAGAGAGAGAGAGAGAGAGAGAGAGAGAGAGAGAGAGAGAGAGGCAGACACAGGGTAATAGCTGAGTAAAATAACTTAGGTGTTTGTGGCTGTTTGTTGGGCTTCCCCTAGTTACCAGCCTTATATAGTTGATGCTCCACCAGGCCCTGTCCCTCCTGACAGGCATATAGTGTTACAAGATGGCATGTCTGTACTATTCATGGCCACCCGCTCAACACTTGAGGTAAAAAGTGTCAGGGAGGGATCGAATCCCCCGCCAGAAGCCTGTTAGATTTGGGGTCAGGTGTGGACTTCCCGCCCTTGAGTGCTGCCTGCGATTTGGCTTTAATAAGTCTGATTGTTTACCAGCAGAGCAGAGAGGTGAGGGCACTGGTGGGCGGGAGGGAAGGCGGACTGGAGCCTGGGCCCCTGCTCCAGTTTCAGGGACGGGTGCTCACACCCAGCCTGAACACACTGATAAATCCTCAGGAAAACTGGAAAAGACTTTCCCATTTTTCCCCCTGACTTTTTATGATAATTCATATTTTCAAATGAAAGGGGAAAAAAGCCAAGAAAGAAACTCTCAAATGAGCCAAAAAGGAAAAAAAAAATCCTCTGAAAAGAATTTTAGGGGGAAAAGTTGTTCTATTTTAAAAAGCTTTGAGGGCTGTAAAGTGCCACGTTTTTCACACCTTCTCCATACTTTTTTTTCAGATTTTTTTAGTATGTTTAACATTTGTGAGATGACAGCCTTTTTGTATCTCAAACTGGATGCTTCAAGATTTGTAGGGAGGGGTTGGTGGTATTCACGTTCTCTTGTGAGAGAAAGTTTGTGCCTCAAGGGCTCCTTCTTCCTGGGAACTGTTTAAACCCTTGCAGGCGGACCTGTCAGGTTTTACTGTGTTATTTGCCTCCATTTTCAACATGCAAAAGTAACATGCAGTTAATGGCACTGGAATGAGACCACAGCAAGAGCAGAAACCTCTCGTGACAACTTTTCAGCTACATTATCTTGCTCCTAAACTGTCTTGTCTCTTTTTTTTCCTTTCTGAAACCACTTTTAAGATACCAAGTTTTTCTTCAACAATAATTAGATTAAGCATGTAATGCGCGCACACACACATGCAAACACGCGCGCGCACACACACACAAAACTTTGGAAATGCAATCTCTTCAGGCAGAAGAGTGAATGATTTGAAATGGGGGCTTTTCCAATAGCCAGTGTGGCAGATTTCACTTATAAGAGCAAAACTAACGGATATGTTAGAAGTTGTACAGGAACATGTGACACAGATTCCTGAATTTTTTTTTCTTTTTCCCAGAAGATTTACAGAATTTACAAAAAGAGATTATCCCTACACCTTCCACCCCTCCCACCCACCCCCATGACCCAAGCAATGAAGGATTTAGGCAGATTTACTTCAGTAAACACCTTTGGACACTTGGGGGGAAAGTGGGAGTCTGTTTGCAAAAGGAGGCTTTTGTTAAGTGAGGTACGGGGATAATGCTTTACCAGGCAGCTGTGATATTAACCTACCCAGTAATGCGGGAACACTCTTTAACTCTTTGAGTGCCTGGCCCTTTGCGCCCAGCAGATAAAATCCTGGCTCTCTAAAGACACTCAGAATTCTGGCTCTAGCAGTTTATTATTCAGACAAGTCTTATAGACATGAAAACTGTTCAAGCTTTTAAAACAATGTGGTTTAATTAGATGAGGTGGACTTACATTGCTCATAAGCCCTCCAAATGGTGGTTTATAATTGGCAAGGAAAAAAAATAGAAAAAAAAAAGAATCAAGGCAGCACATTAAAAATTCCAGGAAATATCTTTAGAAAAGCTATTTTCATTTCTAGCTTTTAAAATATTAGACTACGGTAGCTAGAGGGAATGAAGCAGCTGGGGCCTCTCTCCCTCCTATAAAAGACACCAGAAGTTTGTGATGAAGAAAGGGGCTTCAACTTGAAAAGCTGTAAGAGGCCAATTCGGACAGTGACATTATCTCAGTCTTCTCATCTTTTCAGGGGGGAAGTACTGCCTATCTATCGGAGCCTGGAAGGTCATGTGAACCTCAGAGGCAGGGCCTCAGGCTGGCCGTTACCAACTTGAGACTTTCCAAAGCAAACGGAGGGCATTTATGAGGAAGGAGTTAATGGTTATTTTTTGCTGGGCACAAGAATAACTTTACAGGTGTTGCATTTGGGCTTAAATAAGATTGCCTTATTTAGTTTCGAAAAAGAGTGTAGGTGTCAACATTCGAGCAGCCACAAATGTGTGAGAAAGTAAAGGGTATGAGACATGATGGAATTAAAGGTGTTTGCTATGTTGTTACACCGTGTGTCAGGCTGCAAGCTCCCTTTGTCACAGCCTCCTGGTGATTTGACAGCGCAGATCTACTTCCCTTCTAGGTGAGACAGCATTTTTAAACTGGAGTTATAAATATGGTGCACCCTTCGCGGTGCACCCTGCCTCCCAGATCTGTGCATCCTATTTGAAAGCATCTTGCCCTGAGACACAATGAACAAACGCCCGTATACAAGGGGGCTGTGGGCTCAGGGGCCCGGGCAGCGCCAGCATCACAGTAGCTGGCATTGACTGTTGTTTGGCAAGAAGGTCCTCTGCCAGATCATCCAATAATTAAGTTTTATGTTATTTGTATGAACGACCAAGCATGCAGTATTCCTTTTCAAATCAAAGGGAGGCTTAAAATTACTTTTTGAACACTTTCAGACCATGGTCAGGTCACAGTTTGGGGGCTGAATTAAAATGATCTCATTCATGATCTAATTGAGGTTGGCAAAACCTTAGCAGTAGCAGGAGTACATAAATATAAATCAAAGACCAAAATTTAGCAAATCATATCATTTGCTAGAAATCTGCTCATGAATTATTCTCCGATTGCCAACCCAGAAGTTAAACTTTGTCTCCCCTCAGCAACAGTAACTGCGCATATTTTTTCAGGCTTCTGACAGGAAAGTTAGAGGAGCTGAAAGGAGAAAGGAGAAGGAAGATGATCACTGTGTCATCAGATATTGTACGTTTGTGACCTAAGAAAATATGAGAGCTGATAAAGCCATGTACATTAGCAGTCTTGGCTAGAAATTAATATGGGCTTCTAAAAACCAGACTTCCAAAGAGCATGCAGCACAGACATATAAGGAGAAAAGGGGAGCAAACGTTTCGAAAAGAGTCTGATTGAGCTTTGCTTTCATTTTTCAATTGAGGAATGTAATCATCATAATGATTGATAATTATTTACAAATTTAGCTCTATTACTGAGCTTAGTCCAGGGATTGAGATTCGAAGAGTAGTTAGAATTAGAAGACAATACGGAATTGTTAGTGTACATATCCAAGTTACCTTTTATTCTTTTTAACATTACTATAAAATCAAGACTCCAGATGACTTTTCCTATAATCTGTGGGATTAAATGTCATATTCTATTGTGTGTAATCCATTTTTAAGTTGTTCTTAGTTTTTCTTGGTTGCTGCGTTATTTCAACTTAAACCCACACACACTCTACCAGAAACTAGAAGAGGTTTAATTCTGAACTTGAATATTTTGAAGTTAGCATTTTAAATTCCATATAAATGAAGATATTCTTCAATCAGACCATAAGCACAGAACTGGACAGTTTGGCCAACTTTTATCACAAGAGTAAATATATAAAGGTGTATTTTTAAATCTCCAGGAGAAGTAAGGTTGAAATCTTTTAAAATAACTTCAGGTGAGAGAGGTAAATGTCCATATTCTTTTGGGAATAGGTAATTATCATTAATGATTTTCTAAAACAAATTCTACATAAAAACTGTAGCAGATTCTTCTTTAATAGTTGTGTTGCTCATGTGACAACATAGTGATTTTTGTTCTTTATACACTGTTGCATATTTTTAAATAACTAACTCTAGGATAGGTATTCCTGACAAAGGATAGCCACCCCCTCTCCTAAATAAGTAATTGATAATACATCAACAGATTAAAGTATGATGCAATAATCTGAGATTTTTTTCTCTCTCTTAAATAGGTGAGTACGTTTTAAATAATTCAGTGCCAAGTGATATATAAATGTAGTGTATAGCTTTCACTATTTCTTAGTGTAAGTTGTATTTATATTGCCTTGTATATCCAAGTAACTGTAATCAAAGAAACTGCAATTTGCCTATTCTTGGAAGTACCTAAGTTTCTGTTTTGGACACCCTGTACATCAATGGAAGTGTTTCACATCATGAGATTTCTCAGTTCTAAGAGGTGAGGTTTATATATAAAAAACTCAGTAAGCTGTGTTTTCATAATAAATAGACCCATTAAGAGGGAAATATCTCCGAGCAAAATGGTTGTCCTCTAAAGATTTCCCATCACCTTTGCTCTGCTGATGGGAATTTGAAAACTAAATACAGCCCATATGCACACATTCCCACATGCATACCAACACAAATGCACCCTAGGATCAAACTCTGATACTTTTTTTCTTTAACTTTCACTACAGTCATCTAGCTTGTGAAAAAAATGCATTTAAACAAAAATAGTAGAGGCGAAGAATTAATGCAGATCCTTGTTTGGTAGAATTTATTTTAAGGGGGAAAAGTGTTCCCTATGCCACGACTCTTATGAAACTTACACCTATTAATCTTAGCTTTAAGTGTATTATTTAGAATAAATTACTAGTTTTGCGCTTTTAAACTGTTCTCCCCCATTTTCCTTCAATATTACCAACACAGATTATTCTAAATTGATTGCAAATTATTATGGTTTTTAAAACAGCATTCTGGAGTCCTGAATGGAGATGGTATTTTAAAGTGGTGTTTACAGTATTTAGAGGGGGGAGAAAACAGGTGGGGGGGATTTAAAACTATACTGAACATTCAGAAATGTGTGGAGTTTTATACTTGTGCAGATAAGTGTGAGGTAGCCTTGTCCTATGAAACCAAGACCACAAATGATACGTGTCAGTAGGTTCTTTGATAGGGTTTCTGGTCACAGTGTTTTTGTGCTGTCAAACTGCTATGTTGAACAAACACCTCCTCTGGGACAGAGTGATAAATGCAGAGACAGGCTGGCTTCAACCAGTCTCAGCAACCTCCTCAACCACACCCCCCACAACCCAGCCTCTCCTCACATCCCCCCACTCCCACCCTTTGCCCTTTTACCTGAAACTGACATTTATAAAGAAGTACCCAGGGTTTTCAAGGTGTCAGTGGTGGGTAATTATTGATGCTCCCCAAATCTTATGAATCAGTACTCTGAAACTGCAGGCAAAGTCCTTTTTCTGGCAGGCTTTATCTAGTCTTTTTAAATGGAACTGGACTGAGCTTCTAAACTTTTGCCAACTTGAACTTTTTCCACCTTTGCTTAATCATTTGAAAACCACTTGCTTTCCTTGTCTTTCCCCCAGTCGCTTGAGTTTTATTTTCTAATGTTCAAACAATTACGTTGTGCAACACAAAACAAAATTTTGCCCTAAAAAATCCAAACACTATTACCTCCTACTTTTTACTTTTCAGCATTCTTCTAGGGCAAACATTTCAAATGTATAGTCAACTGATTTTTTTTCTTCTTTCTTGGAGCCATTATTCTCTGACTAAAACCTGTTTACTGGTGCCTTTGTGTGTGCATTTTTTTTTTACCCCTGACATTAAATGAATTTCCATCTTCTACTTCTGCAATCTCTAAGAAATAGATAAACCATTATATTTTTTCCCTGCTCGTATTTTAAAGTGGTGATCCTGACAGCAGGACGATTATTGCACTTTATGTTTTAGTGGATGTTTGCTGTTGCTAGTTACAGCAACACTTATCATAAGACAGCAAGAAAAGAGTAGTCCCTGGTAATTAAAGTAATGAAATATTCATTTACTCTACCTTTTCTGTAGTCTCACAAATTAGGCTGCTACATTTAATGCCTGCACTGCCTCTGTTTTTATTATAATGGCAGCTTTCGCATCTGCAATTAGGACTAATTCTGACAGTTACAATTTCTGAGGGATGGTAAACAGTGCACGAGATGTGCAGCAGAGGTATTACACGTGAAAAGCCCTTGTCTCTTTAACCTTGTTGTTTTTTTTCTCGCAGAGGTTACCTTTTCCCGATGGTGCAAAATCGACTTGACATAACTGTTCATCAGTTTCAGGGTTTTCCCTGGAGGTATTTGCATCAAATCAGCCCAGTCAAGCTTCAAGTTGAAATTGGCAGGCCAGAAACTCACAGGGTAGAGACTGGAAAAGAGACAGCCAAAGTACAGGCAGCAAACTGACAGCAGCAGAGTGAAAGACAGAGGGGTGGGGGAGGTTGAGAGTGAGAGCTTTTCAACTTTAGTGTGCGGGAAATCTCAGCTCCTCCTGCACGGATCTCAGTAGCACTGGATCCTGAAGGAGCCCAGAAGGTTGAGATTCTGAACACCTTCAGCTAATTCTTGCCACTAGGGCTCACCAGCCCTGCTCCGGGGTTTTGGTCTCACGTAATCTGATTGGATGCCTAAAGAGGAGTGGGCACACTTAATTAAACGGAAGGAAAGTTCTGAGGCACCTCCCCAGCACTTATTAAAGCTTGAAAGCCAAATCTCATGATCAGTGTTATATGAGGAAAATAAGGTGGTTTGGTTCCCCCCCATCCCCCCAATTGTTAACTTGTAGGAAAAGGAACAGTCCTTCTCTTTGCCAGGTTTGTTTTCTCGGGGGTTCTCTTCTGAAGGAGATTAAATGATCATAGAGACCAGAGCTCAGGAGATTGTCAATTCAAAAGTTAATGCATTTTGGTCAACAAAAAATGTGCAAGTAGCAAATATTATATTTGAGGAGATACTCATTAGAATAACATGGGTTTGCAAGTTTTCTTTGTCAAATAATGCCCTACTGTCCTGATAACATAAGAACTCCTATTCAGTTGTTTTAAAAGCCAAAAAAAGTGGCAAAACTTTAAAATAACTGCAATACTCAACTTTTATTTTCCTCTCAGGAATGTTACTTTAGGAAACATTGTATGATTACAAAAACTTTTATAATTGCTTTTACAAAGAAAACAAATATGAAGTGTTCCCTTTGCCTGAGTACATTTTTTTTTTCTCCTTTATGCCTTTAAAAAAAAATGTCATCCTTCCTCATCTCTTCTAACTTTGGTGGGGCTAGTGGGGAGCTGAGGAGGGGATTGGTGTCTTTACTAGATGATTTAAAATCCTCCTCACTTTCCAACTAGACTTGGGGGTCGAATAAGCCCTTGCTTTCAAACCGTCTTCTAGCTCTGTATATGACAGGCATTGGCTGATCTGCTGATGCCCATTCGACAGGCACTGTTGAACTAAAGTGGTGTGACGGCACAGTTTTGTTAAGCTGTGAACAAAGGGCTGAAGATGCCTTGCTGGCATCATCCATGTGCATATTGGCCTTGTCACAGTTTTGCTTGATTTAATGCTCTGTTTATTCCTAGATATTAAAACTTAAATTCTGAACAAAATGTTTTCAAATACTACATACCAACTTTATTTTAAAAGCTTTAACTTTGAAGACCCTAGGGTCCATTTGTTCATCTAGTTTCTGTGTAGCCAACATTAAAACACAGTTTTGGAAATAAATAGATTGCCAGTAGCCTCTTAGCTGTTATCCATTTAAAAATGGGATTCCAGTCTTTAAAAGTCTTATTAGGATAAAAGATTTATTTTTCTTTGATCATTGAATGAAAGTCATTATTTATTTCCAACACTGGATTCTCACATAAATTCCTAAGGAAGAGTTACCTTGTGTGTACATAGTGCAGTCAGGGTAGACTTTTAAAAAGACATGTTATTAAAAAGACATTTAGGAAAAAAGACATTTAGTAATAAAAGAACCCATTTACAAATACCTGTAAGGGTAGGCATATCATCACTGGCAGGAAAAAAGAAATCAAGGGAGTTTATGTTAAAGGGAGCCCTGTTTAAGAGATAGCAGAGGAATTAGGATTGAGACTTAAAATAAAATAATTGTTGCAGAAATTCCTGTTCCACGGGCAACAGCTAGCCCTTCAAAAGAAATCTTAAGTTTGGAACTAAATTTAGATTCCAGCGTCCTGTTGAATGTGTCCTGAGCTTTTTATCTATGCTGGGGTTTTTGTTCCCTTTCTGCCTCTTTTTCCTCTCTTCAGGTTTGCTTCAAGTGTTTGCTAAGAGATTAGTTAGCAAGTTTATATTGAGGAGGTAGCCATGGGAGGCAGCTCTCTGCTTGAAGGAACGCGCAGTGGGTCAGAGTGTGAAGATACGGAGAGCTAAGACTGACTAAGGCCTGGGATCAGGTACTTTATTTTCTCTCACAGGCAAACTGCTTGTTGAAAGGTTGGTGGGATGGCATCTGCCAGCAGGAACACAGATGTTACCACTTTTAGAAACTTCTAAACAAGCATTATTGCTGGAACAACTTTATGAAAAAAAAAGTTGTCTGTTGCCAGAACACTCCCTTTTCATTATGTAAAGAGGTTATAATTTGAGATATTCAAGGTTATTTTTACCTCCATTCATAAAACAGCATCTTTCTTGAGAGCTATTATGAGTTAGGTAAGGAAGATGGCAAAGGAGAGAAAAATATTCAGCACCCTGAAAGTATTGCTGCTAATAACCAGTGAGACTGCACTAAAAATCAGAAATTGAATCTCCAGGGTAAAACACATACACATTTCTACCTGCCCTAAGCACGCTTTCCTAGCAATGACAGTTTTACTAACTGAAACGAATTGCCTTTTTTTTCAGTAGTAGTTTTACTTAATGTTCACTTTTTCCAAATGATTTCCACAGTCAGAAACAGTGACACAGGTAGAGATGACTAGGCAAGATTAAGTTTTTATTATTAGTTTTTGTGTAACATCATACAGGAGAAAGACTTACGCTTGCCAGCAGCATAGATTGCAAGACATTCTGTAGCCTCTTAGTTTCGTGAGAGATGTTTTCGTCCAGTCCCGTAGATATGAACAAGATTTAGACATGCAATCTCCAATCTGGCAAAAAAAAAAAAAAAAAAAAGACCTTTTAATATATTAATGGGGTGGAGTCTTACTAAATATATGGAGTGAATTTTGTCATCTGTTTGGTGTTTCCCATTAATACTTTGTAAGCAACTATTTATAAAGGAGACAGGCAAACAGAAGTCGATCTAAATAGTCCTGCTGCCCCAACCCCTATCCCGACATTATCTGTTTTGTCCTGTCAACCTATAACATTCTATCTTTAAATTGCTCTACCTGAAGCCATAGTCCTAGCTATGTTTTGTAACAGACCCATGGCTAGGACCAACATGACTTCTCACCTTTAATGAGTTGTCCTAATTTAGGATCTTCTAAGGAATGGAGTGTAAGAAGAAGCAAGGCAGGAGATGAAGAGATCCTGCAAAAAGTTTCCTTTGAACATACAAAATTGCTTATGTGGACTTTTTCCCTTTTTTTCCAGGCCAGCAGAAATGGCCTAGCACAAGACTCATCCAAGTGAGCACATTTCAGAACTACTCATTGGATGACTAGAGGGAGACACAAGCCCTGTGCTACCAATGCAGCACAATAATGGAGAAGGTCCCTGAGATCAGGAGTGGGTGTGATGTTAGTCGAGGGCATTCCTGAAGGAATCTCTAATTCATATGAGAAAAGTAAGCATAGATCTTCCAGCTATCAGTTAGCATTAGGTTTCATAAAGAGTATTGATGGCTGTCTTTCCCCCGCCCCCATCCCATTCCTAGCTGAGTGAGGAACAGGCTCTGCTTCATATAAATAAGATCTTTGAATTTATCTGCAATGAGGTACAGCTTTAATGATCTGTATCTGCAAGCCAGGAGCATGAATGTGATCTTATTGTATCATAGTGTAGAGATGAGATAGGCTAGCAGTACAGCACACCAGTGCATTGTGCCCGGGTGTCGGGAACAATCCTTCCATTTCCAAAGCAGCAACTCTTTATTTTTCATCATTGTTTCTTTACTTCACTTGTATGCTCCTTCTGATACAGATCTGAGTGAGTTGTGCAAGCTTCAGACTTGCCAGCCCCCAGCTCCCAGGCCTAGTACAGAGTAATTCATAAACTTACCATATTAGACTATCAGATTGAAACCAAGGGTTTCTACTAGTGGTGGAATTGGAAAGCCCATTGTTTTGATTATCATTTCATCAACCCCAACTGATACTAGTATGCTCAAGGAAAACATACTTCAGTTACAGTTGATTTTCAGATTCCAAAATGGTGCTGCAAAGCCTGTGCATCTCTAATTATATTTTATGCTAGGCTGTGCAATACCAAAATATACGCCGCAGCAATCAGTGAGTGAACAGTATCAATCAATTTGTAAACAGATGAAGTCACTCATTCCCAAACTGGTTTTCCAAAAACAATTACTAAATTACAATAGAAAAAAATTGTACAGTTACTGTATTTGTGTGCTGTGTTACAATCAACATACCAGGGAAACAAAACAATTTAATGCAGAAAAATCATCATTCATCTACATTATAATTGCTTCTTTTTCACATCTACAGGGCGGTTAATTAAAATTGTGATTAAATGCGGTCGCGCTGCCTAAGATGTCTTGCCCAAAACAGGTGGTACAGAATTTAAAAGTAAAAAAAATGTAATTAGCATTGGAAATTGAGAAATTGCCTGTAAGAATCAGTGTTAATTTCAGTCAGTGATGAGGTAATTTATAAATGAATGCAGTGGAGGCTGTGCAAATGCACAATTGCCTTCCTTGCCATTCTTAGCATTCTCAGCATGCAGGTGAAAATGTTTTCAAAATATTGAGGTAATTTGAAAATCAATCCATGCATTCTGTATCTTTTTTCTCCCATTTGTACCAAATGCTGAACAAATGCTGCCATAGATGGCACAATCCATCAGTTTTTTACTTTCTAAAAGCAATACTGCACATATTTTAGACCTAGATTAAGAAATGTAACAACACAAATTGCAAGCCTAAAATTATTACACAGGTCAAAATTGTACACCTGAACTTCTAACTAATGTGGATTTGGTTTGCTGCAAAACACTGCCGCCAATATGACAGAGACCTGGAGGAAAATCTTTTCATAGTGGTACAGACATTATTGACCCAGCCAATAAATACTTGAGATTAAATTTTTAAAGTTTAAGGAAGAAACAGAAAATGGTAATACGGCTGATATTTTTCTTTGCATCTTTAACTATAACTTTGCTATTTCATCTATAAGCCTTCAAAACCAGTTAATAAAGTTATTGCTAGAAACTTTTTTCCAGAAATGAGTTTTTCTTATTAATATCATCTCTCAACAAAGATGTAACTTTCTAGCAAAACATTATACCATCAACTTAGTGCATCTCAAATGGTCTATTAGCACATGAGTGGATTTATAGTGTGCTAGTTAAAAATTATTTCTATTTACATTATGTTTTTACTGTTAAAATGAGAACCACTAGACTTTTTAAATCTCCTTATAATGGAAGAAATTTAACTTTCATGTCCTTATTCTGACTCTCTCAGCAATATTAATTTAAAATATTTTAATAAGACTGGGCACAGTGGCTCAAACCTGTAATCCCAGTACTTTGGAAGGCCAAGGCGAGAGGATTGCCTGAGCCTAGGAGTTCAAGCCAGCCTGGGCAACTTGGTGAGACCTCGTTTCTACAACAAATTTGTAAAAAATTAGCCAGGTGTGGTGGCACACAACTGTAGTTCCAGCTACTTGGAAGGCTGAGGTGGAAGGATTGCCTGAGCCCAGCAGGTCAAGGCCGCAGTGGCCGTGAGCATGCCACTTTACTCCAACCTGGGCAACAGAGTGAGACTCCAACTCAAAATATATATGTATATATTTTAAGTATATATATATATATATATATATATATATATATATATATATATTTTTTTTTTTTTTTTTTTTTAAATAATGAATCCAGAGTACAGCATTTGAGCATTTGGCTTGATACCACTGGAGCTAAGGGACTTTGTGAGGTTTCTTAAGGATCTTCTTCTGTGTTTGGCATTCTACAAAATGATCTCTCCATATAAAGCTCATCCTAAGAATATGCTTAGTTAACTGTTGCAGATTAATCTGATAATCAGATTCTTTCATGTAAAATATTCTGTGTGGTTCTTTACTGTTTTAGGCAGAAATCAATAATTTCATTTCACTCTGAAGACATATTTTTGGGTAATGCTGACATTTTGGAGAGAGAGATGAAAAATAAAGAATACAGTATTCCTGGAAGTATCTTACTATCCTGTGATTTCAGGTCTGGTGTCAGGCCTTCCCTCATCCCCCTTCCTCATCACTTTTAGGATACAAATGACAAGTGTGGTTTAAAGGTGACAGCTCAGCTGGTTGTTCCGAGTGGCATGCCATCATTTCTCCCAAATTTAAATCTGTTTCCCATTTAATATTACAAGTAGAAATAAAATGAGACCTATAAATGGAGGAAACTGAAAGGTCACCAGTTAACTCCATGATCCCTTTCCTTTCACCAACTCTTGCCTCCCACTCACTATGATGAGGACAATTTCATATTCCAGCAGGTTCGGACTTCATCAAAGAATGGCTTCCTGGATTCCCTTCAGGACCTGTGAACATAAGATCCATAGCCACATGGGGCTTGGCTCAAATTTCAGCAGAGTGGTGGGGGGGGGAGGTACTATTATGTGCTCCAGGCTGCACTGGTTCTGAGTTTACAAGGGGTCACAAAGGTTAGAGAATCACAGATGTCATTAGAGCACCAGGCCCTTCCTACCCCTTGAAATATTTGCAGTAGAAATCTTACCTCTTAACGTTTGGCTCACAGTCCCCTTTAAGCTAGCAGGGCAATGTGGAATTACTTGGGAGATTCAACGTATGTTACATATATGTTGCGAATGACAGTGTCTTTTATACAAACTCCCTCTGCCAAGTATCTTTTCTGTACTCTTACAGGGTCATTTGGATCCTCAGAAAAGGCCTATACCAGCAGTATATTGGTCAGCAACTTTTAAAGTTTTTTTTCATGTCAAAGTTTTCCACATGAGCTTACTTGATTTATTCTGCTACTACTACAAGCAACACCTCCTCAAAGTTGATGTCAGGTTCATGAAAAAAAAAATGCACGCTTTCTTTTTCTACTCAGGACTTCTTTTACCTTTATTCCTGAAGGTGATCTCAGCTTTGTGTTGTAAGAGAGAAAAATTTTCTCATTGCAAAGCTAATTGAAAAGTATGCCATCAGGTCTTTTTTAGGCCTCTGGTATTTCAGCAGAAAATTGCAGTGTTTGTTCTTTTTGAGTTAATTGCACACCTACTGTGCACAGGGTCTGTACTTAAGGCTGCGAATCAGAAAATGGATGTGGGAGCTGGGTCCCAGAGGAGATTGCTGTCTAGGTGAAAAGGTGGGGGGGGGCTTAAGAAATAATGAAAATGTGACAAGTGCTATGAAGAGCGTTATACCTAGTAAAGAGAGAGTATAGAGAATGTGCAACTAGATCTGGGAGCAGGTGCTGAGGGGAGACTCGCTGGGAGAGGTAACTTTGGAGGGAAATGTTGTCACATGACATGGATTTCACCAGCAGAGTGAGAGAAGGGTGCCCTGGGCTGAGAGGATGACACCTACAAGCATTAGAGGAGAGAAAGGGCCAATGGCTCAGGCATTGTCAGCCAAATAAGATGTCTGGACATAGGGCATGAGCAAAGCGGATGGGCGAGCTTAAATTTGAATCTGCCAAAGTGGGCAAAGAGCGAAAGAATCTCCTATCCCGCATTGCTGGCTCTTATCCAATAAATAGGTGATGGTGGGCTTGTGAACCATTTTTTAAAAGAAGAGTGACATAATCACATTTGCGTTTCAGTGACATGTCTCTGGCAACTGTACAAAAGATAATATATCTAACATTTATTGTGTACTTTCAATGTGCTGGGACCGGTGCTAAGAATTTTGCCTATGTCATCTGATATAGCCCTGACTATAATACTATCAAATAGGTACTATTATTTTTATACTCTTTTTACTGACAAGGAAATCAAGGCTTAGAAAAGGTGCAAGCCTGGAGTCAGAAAGAAAGTCTATGGTTAAATGTTACTACAATCACGGAATTTCCAGAATTACAGGCAACACAGGCAATAATGATCATTGGTTGGAAGGACATTTGGAAAAGAAAACCCAGCATTTGAAACAGAGTTAGAGTGAGACAGTTCGGTTCCCTTTGTCTGGGTGAATAGTGAGACTAAGTGGGGGTGTAAGGATTTTTCATCCTCAAAATTCTTTCTTTCATCACTATGTCAGTTTGAAAATGAAAATGAAAAATGATTGTTGATCCTCAAGAAACTGATCCTAGAGTGTGCTACATCTCTGGGAGTTTAGAAAGAGATGGTTAACAGACAGCCCTTCAAAACAGTGGAATTTAGTAAACCCCGGAACACTGGCCTCACTGATTTAATTCATGACATTAAGGCCTTCTTCGGCCTTATGAGGAAGCAGATGAAAATAATCCCTTTGCAATGACTATTTTCCCCCCTTTTCTGATTAACTCTTCCATTGCCTAAGACTCACCAGTCCTCAAACTTCCGAATTCTCCACACTGCCTTATCTCTGCCATCCCATGGCAAGCCCTAAAGCTGTTAACATTTTATAACAACTATGTGACAAATTTGTTGTGCTTTTATTCATGTTGGACATCTTTGCCAGGCTTGCTTGTTGTGTCTTCTGTTTGGCTGTTTCATGGGACCAAAGGTGCCTGCCTTTGTACAGCATGTCAAATCTGGTTAACATGCAGCCATTTATCTTTAAAACCACTCCTGCACAATGGCAGCGGTGGGCCAGGCCACAGGGCTCCAAGCACAACCCAATTTTTCAGACCATCTTTTCTGCATATGGGGAGCACATTGGACAGCAGACAAGACATTTTGTGATTTGGGGAATCTCTTAGAGACAAATTGTAGAGTGCAAGTGCAGGGTAACTGGACTGCTGGGTGCCCAGTGAAGTGAGGAAAATCAGATACAGCACAGGCTGAAAGAATGAAGCAAGAATTCATATCTCTGTGCAGAACATGCATAGTGCTTTACTCACCCAGAGAGAGTTCACACACAGACAAAAGCACATTTGCTTGTTGGTTATTTACAGGGGACTCTATAGCTACAGTCTGCTTATATATTTGCACGTAAGCCTGCTTTATGCATTTTGTGCTGGTGGGTGTGTCCACACGTGAACATGTAGATACTCTTGCATAGGAAGACAATTTGCTATTACAGATTTAAGACATGGGAAAGGCCTCCTAGTTCACTGAGGCGTTTCCATCCTAATGTAGTAGAAGCAGAATCTTTGTGTTTTCTACGATTGTTTCAATCAAGGACTCTGTGTGTGTTAAAGGAAGACTCAGAGCCAGTGAGCGTCAAGTGCTGCAGTGAAAAATACAGAGGACTTTTTTTCTATAAGATGACTGCAAACTTTATAACCTAATTCACTTTGGGTTTTCAGTCCTCAATTGTTTCAAGGTGTCTTGGGGATGATTTACCCTTAAATAACTAATTATCAACAAAGGAGAAAAGATAGCAATAAAAAATGTGATAAGCCTGCATAGACTAGTTTAACTAAAATGAAGACTTTACTTCCTTGGAGCAATTAAGGGACTGAACATAGCAAAACCATGTGATTTCAATGAAATGTTAGGAGTAGTAAATATAAATATATGTGTATATACATGACATACATGCAATGTATATACAGTATATATATTATAAATACACACACATATATATGTACACACAATATATATACTGAGGTTACTTCTTGAAGGAACAGCCAGTTTTTCTTTTCTTTTTTCTGTCTTTTTTTTTTTTTTTTTTTTGGTAAAGGACCCAAGAGATTGCCTTTCACTTTGAAAACAATCTCTAATATCAGGAAAATGCGCTGTTTGTTTATGCGTACATAATGCAAGTTTGTCCGCCTGGGAACTGCAGCAAATGGGAGAAGTATGCATGGATTTCACAGGTAACAGGATTACGTGGGCACATAATTGATCCATTTGGAGAAAAAAAATGACAGTGCTCTAAAGATGCCTAGGCTTTGGAGATGGAGTTTATGAAACAGGCATTTGTAAATTCAAAGGAATCAATATGTCAATTTTATTACATCTCAGAACCAGCTGGGCATTAAAGGAACAGTAGCCTTTAAAAAAATTACAGCTGTATATTTTTACATTGTCTACCTTTTTAAAGGGCTTGGAATTTAAGAAAATGAACTTAGAGATTTGTACCTTTTCAGAAATTAATTTATATTGTCCAAAGAGAATAATAATTTAGCATTTTGTCAGCTTCAAGCCCAACAATTTGATTGAAATGTCTGCCTTATCATTATAATTAAGGTCTATTAATAGATATAGATAGTAAGCAGAATAGTGATTCTCACATAGGTTTCACAGTCAAGGATTTATTGGAATTCATATCTGAATTGTGCTTTTCAACAATCTAGATTTTACCTCTTCACTGTTGTAACAACACAGTTTCAGAACTGGACTTTGGGTATTCCACAGAATTGGGCCTGTGCATGTCTGTTTTGTTAGAGTTTTTGAATTCAAAAAGATCAAGCTATTTTAAACTAAGTTCCCAGATAATATGATTTGGACAATAGCCATAAGAAATGTGAATGGGATGGGAATTTAAGATACCATTCTAAGATTCCAAAAGAGGTTGCACAAGAAAGAATAAAATTTAGAAGCTATGAACTTGTAGGTGAAGCATCACTTCCTTTCACACACCCTGGGGTGTGCTGTCTGCTAGAGCTTTCAAGGTGAGCTGCTTCACTGTTTCATGTCCACATCTTCACCATCCAGACTCCTGCTCCAGGAACATGTTTAGACCCATGCACTCACAACAAATAAGAGTCTAGTTTTCTTCTCTCCCTGGGGAGTGAGGTATTCAGTACAATGAAAAGAGCACAGGATTCAGACCCAAACAAATCTCTGTCTGCATTTATTCTGCCATTCACTCTCTATGTGACCCTGGATGTGTTTCTTAACCTTTCTGAGCTTCAGTTTGTAATTCTTAAAATGGGGGCCAATACTTATTTTATAGATTCATAAGGAATATTGAACAAAAGTCTAAAGATGGTGTCTGGAGCCTAGAAGATGTTCAATAAATTCTAATTATTACTATTTCAAGGTGTGAGTAATTAGACAGCCAGGAACCCTGTGATGAAGGGACTTCAATTTCTGGACCCTGCTGAAATATTCTTGAAAAGAGGAAACAATAACCTTAACCTTAGATATTTATTCCTTTTTTTTTTTTTTTTTTTGGTTCTTTAGGGTATATATATATATATAAAATAGTTGCAGTGATTGGTATGCTCTTCTACCTCTACATTTCCAGGAAGTGTACCTAATACTTTTTTGTATAGAAATAATACCCTCCCAAAACAATTCCTGAAAGAATATATTCTGAGTTGATTTGTATCACAACACTTGCAATATCTGATTCCTATTTGTCTCCCCACAAATATGTAGATACCCTGAGGATAGTCTTGCCCACCTCTTGTCACCAGTGTTCAGCACAGGACATAACCCAAATTGTATTGTTAAAGCAAGGTTATGCTGAATATAGCAGATACCTTAAAGATTTAGTATATATTGTAATATCTAGGGGAAAAAAACTCTTGGTGATTTTAGGTTAGATTCCCTACCACCATATTAACAGTTTTTTAATCTTAACTTTGTGACAGCTATGTTGTTTTGAACACGGGAATTTTGGGGGGGTTTTTTGGGGGGTGGGTTGGGGGGGTTGTATTTAAACCAACTGGCTTTCTGCCTTTCTCAATGACACCTTTGAGGCTTGGGAGGCAGAGAGGCAGTGTGAGTGATCAAAAGAGTACAGACTTTGGACATCTAAGCTCAGATTTAGTTTCTACTTTCATACCAGCCACGGGACCCGGAGCAGGCTGCTCAACCTAACTGCCTCTCCACTTCTCAAAAAGAATACCTATGTTACGGGGATACTGTGAAGAAATATAGGTTATAGGCAAAGTGCCAGGCACATAGTAGGGGTTTAATCCCCTCCCTCCACTCTTCTTTGTTGCTTGAGCATTCACTTTGGGTTGGCATTTAGTAAGTTTCCCCCTTGTTCCTTCTGCCAGTCAACAAATTCAATCAACATTTAATACATACCATGGTAGATATCTTACCCCTGTTCCAAATTTCATTATGAAAATTGGACTATTTTCTACTCAAGGAAATGAGCATGCAGAAGTACCTTCTGTACTTAGAATCACAATCATTTTAGCTATTTTCTGCTTAATCTGACTGTTTCTTTGTTCCCATCATCCTTTTTAGTGAAGCACTTTAGTATTTCTGCAAGCCTTTGCCACCATTCTGTGCTTGGGTATCTCAGATCTCTCTTCTTCCTTGATCCTTTGAAGATATCAGAAACGAAGAAGCACTAAGGTCTCTTGACTATACATTTGCTATGCAACTGTGTGGATTGGTTAGTTAATAGATTCGATTAAAACACTTTGTTTGATTCTGCTTAAGCATACCAGAAATACATTCAAAATCTACAGCTACAAAATGTAAAGAAGGTAGTCCAAATATAGTACTACATAATGAGGCTCCCTGTTGGTAGTATATAAAGCAGTTTAGAGTATAGCTTCAAATTCTAATGAAGATCATTTTAAATCTTGCACTGAATTGTGAATTTAAAATTCCCATGTTCTCCATAAGTATCTGAAGAGGGGCATGTAAATACCATAAGTGAATTAATTACTGCCTTAAGTTGGTAAAGCATGTGTGAATCCAAACTTTATTCTTGAACTTGCACTTCTCTTCCCAAGGTTTTTTGAACCATTTCCTATATGCTGAGTTCTGAGTACCTATTCAACTGCTGAGGACATATAAAGAATGTATTTTTCTTTGCATGAATTAAATGCTTCAATTTCTGAAAACCACCACCACAACAACAAAAAGTCTGCCCGGCACCATGGATGTGTACAAGATGAAATTCCTAAAGGAGAAGAAATATATTTATAATCTAAAACTTACAAAAGCATGACAAAATGTTACCTTCACTTTTGCCCCTCCTTATTCTACCAACAGCATTAGTTTCTCTCTCTGAGAAGAAACTTTAGAGTAAGTGGCAGGAATATCTCTAGCTCTTGCTCATGTTGTGGTGGTGCAACCTGGGACCACCAAAGTTGCTGGACAACTTTTCCGAGCTGACTCTTCCGAAGTAAGCCCAAGGAGAAGGGAAAATGGAGCTGCTATTAGGCTCAACTGATGGCGCCCACATGGCGCCCACCCCAGTTCCTTCAGAGACTCCATAATTTCCACGGAAGGGCCAGAGGCCCTGCCAATATCCGCACATCATTGGCATGATAGACCATAACAGCTTCTTCTGAGCCGTTCCGGTCTATCGTGTCAATGCGTACTCGGGGAGTCCTCAATGCACGGATCATTGACACGGCACTACATAACGGCTCCTTAGCAGCCATTATGGGGTATCAAGTCAATGCATACTCAGGGAGCCTTTATCGCACAGGCCTGCACAAGCAGACACATTCCGAATACTAAAATTCCTTAGGAAAATGAGTCATTGCCCATGTGTGATAGCTGTTTTCCATTTTGAATTTTAACCATTTTGGGGAAAGAGAGAAAGGAAAATACCAGAGTTGATCTAAAAACTGGTGTGAAAGTTGTGAGGGTGGGGTAGGCCTAAAAAGATGATGAACTTCTAATTTTTTCCTTTCCATAGTCTCATTTTATTGTGTCAAAGTGTAGAAAGCACTTCACTTTCATTGGGGGCTCTTTTTCAGGCAAGGTATATCCCAGAGAACCTTTTTTTTATGACTCAGATATAATCCCAGAAAATGCAGTGGAAACGATGGCAGGATCTCTAACTGTAAAATAACAGTAGAATCATTATAATTACCTTATAGAATTATGCACATTAAAAATTCACATTTTATGATGATCTCAACAAGAGATTTCAGTTGGTGGTCATTCCAGACTTGTAATAAATAATATGTTGAATAAGAAAAGTTCTGTGAGGATCAAAATCATAGTAATGAAAATGGCAGTGGTGATACTACTACTACTAATATCACAACTACAATTTATTATATCCTTATTATGAGGCAGACACTTTGTGTACATTATCTGATTTAATTTTCTCAGCAGACGTTACAAATCAGGAAACTGTGGCTTAGGAAGGTTAAATAATTTGACTGATGTCATGCAACCACTAAGTGACGGCAGTGGGAGTTGAACTAGGTCTGGTGAAAGTCATGCTCTTACCATTACATTGTTTCTAATGATAATCACCTTCAAGGAACTAGGTTTTTACTTAGACTATCCAACCTAATGTCTGCTTACTGATCAGGAAACTGAGGCAGGGTAATTTTTAGTAATTCCCCCAAATAATAAAGACAGTCAGAGTGAATACCAGAATGCAACAAGAGGCAAAAGCGGCCTTTCTCACTGACAGCATGTTAACCACAAACAAGACTCGGGAATTTGAGAGCCTCTGTTTGTGTTTTCGAAGGAATGTCCACTGTTGCCACCACTCCTGAAAAGATTTTTTTTGCAACAAATCAAAATGGTGTGAGTTTGCTGTTGTTGATATTTTTTTCCTTTTGTGTTCTGCTTACTGACTGACATCTGCTATCATGCTAAGCAGGTGTTCCTATGTAAACGAACGTGCCCTGTTTGTGTTTCGCCATCCTCGCTGCTGCGCACCCAAATGAGCAGCATGATTAAGAATCCTGTAAATTTTTGAAAGGAAACGGATGGCTACCCTACTAGAACATAATTACACCGTTCCAACATCCGCAGCTCACTGCTGCAGCAGAGTTGGAGAACAGCAGAAATTAATAATATATAATAGCATCATTCTCGTAATTTATAAATGAAATAAAGTAGAGAGGAGATTCTGCTGATATGCATTTTCTCCTTAATTCTAAAAGACAAAGTATAGATTAGAATTTTAGTGGGGTGAAACCTGGCCAGCAGTCTCCCACTAGTTGCCTGATTCATGATAGGAGTGCTTTTGCTTAGGGAAAAGAGCTAATATCTTTTATTAGGCCAGGGGGAGGTGGTGGAGAATAAACAAGGCCCTCTAAAGACTACACTAAATAAAGAGGGTCGGAAAAAAGTATCTGTGGATTGTGTGCCCACTGTATTTTAAAAAGGTATTACTACTTTAAGACTTCAACATGTGCTGCATTTTCTTCTTTCATTAAAATAACATACCACCATAGGTCAACCCCTCTGAGAAAAGAGAGATCTGATCAGTTAAAGATGTGGTCCAACATGAGCTTGATGTTAAAAAGCACTGTATGTAAGTTCTAGAGATCTGCCATACCACAGCACACATATAACTAACAGTAATAGGGTGGCTTTCATGTTATGTATTTTTTATCTCAATAGAAAAGAGCATTTATGCCTTTTAGAAAAACGCTATTTTGAGCACTCTGAATGTGCCAATGAGCCTCTTATTACAAATCATTGTTAGAGTAAGGGAGTTGATGCTTTTAATCACACCTTTCAACTAGGCTGGAGAAATAATATAACTTTCTAAAGAGGCAAATAAACTATATGTTAAAATTAGTCAGTCCATTTCTCTGTGACATAAGATTGTGGCAGGAAGTTAAAATTTTAAAATATTTTTCCATTTTAAGTTACCGTGGAGTAAGTTGCCTGACAAATGTACAAGCTCAATTATTTCAAGGGTTTGTCCGCCATGAACCCAGCGCTCCATTCTGTCTCTCTCTCTCTCTCTCTCTCTCACTCTCTCTCTCCCCCATGAACAATTTTCCTTAAGAAAAATAATATTTATATTATTTAAATAGTATTATTTAAGCAACTTTTCCTGCTTAATTCCAAAGAATGATAATAATACATCCCTCCCCCAAAAAAGTCAACATGGATTTTCTTGCTTTAATTAACCTTAGAGAACATGAAAATACTATTTGCCTTTCAAGAGAAGCATGTCCATTTAAGATGCTTATTCATTTAAGCAGTATTCATTTAAAGGTCCCCTTGAGTATTACTCTATGTGTTTTGATTTGGTTCAGAGAAAATAAATTCATTTAATAGATTTATTTCATTAACAGGTATTTATTTAAGTGGGTTCCACTGTATTTAAATCTCCAAACAGTTTCCATTACTTCCTTAGCTCACTTGCTTCATGTTGACTAATTTTAATAAGTCTAAGGTGCCTAGGGTCTTATTGAGTGTTCAGATTGATCAATATGGTTAAATTAAAATTGTGCAAAATATAAGCAAATGTATTCTAACAACACAATGAAAAATGTGCTGTGCACCAAGCATTGATTACTGTGCTGTGGACATGGGTGTGTGGAGCTGGGTGGGCCTCTGAACCACCTGGAAACTGCCACTGTTCTCTAAACCTCCTCCCGCTTCAGACACACTCCCGTCATCTCCACCCATCCATCTAGGCATCGGCTCAGATACACCCTTGGAAGTAGAAGAAGAGGGACTTTGTGTCAGGTGTCTTGCTTTTTGATTCAATGTAAGACTCACAGTGAAATCCTATATAAACAAAAAAAATCTACAATCTTCTAAAAGTTCAGCTTTCACTATTGCCGAAATGCTTTAGGCAATAAAAGATTGCAGACCTTAGTTCTTTTTCAGAGAACAACTTTTTATTTAATCGTAATTATTCTTAAATCTTAATCATCTGGTAGCTTGTATTCTTTTTCAAAGATCTTATTTGTCAAATTCGATTTGGCAAATTACAAAAAAACAAAAACACAACCTGATTTCTAAAGCGTACCAAAATCAGCCCTGCTATTAATACTGCATTTGAAAACCCATATAACTGAATAACTTTCTAACAAATTCATTGCTTTCTGTATGTTTGTAAACCTAAATAGATAACTAGTATGTTTTAGTGGAGTCCTTTTAGCACAAATAAGTTTGTATCGTCTATTCCTAAATTGATTGCTTAACCTTTTCCCCTTTTTTCTTTTTTGCCTATTTTATGAGATGCAGTAGAATCAGCATACTTAATATTCAAAGTCAATCTTTTTAAGTTCTTCAAAATCTACCACAATCACTTAGCAATCATAATTATATATCCTTCAGAATCGTTCCTTATATGTATTGGCTGTTAGGGCAGTTTCTTTTTTCTACCTGTTGGGTGCCTTTGTATCTATCTTCAATCTTCTTGCTAAGCGATAGCTACCATCACAACACTGGCTTTCCTTGATATCATATCTTCCTACATGTCCAAATCATAAGTTCACATGAGGAGAAGCTGATCTTATCATAGGTAAATCAGAAGTTAAAAAAATAGCAGAGAGATAAAAACATCAAAAATGCACATCTTGCGAGCAATGATGTATTTGGGAAAAGTGTGTTCTGTTGAGATGAAAATCATAATTGAAACTGATCACGTAGCTTTATATGCATAAAAAGAATTTGAAGTTTCATATCAAATCATAGTGTTTGAACTTCCTAACATTTAATCGGGTAGTCACCAGTAAGCCTGCAAAATAAAATAATGTTTAAGTCTTAAAATCATCAGAAATATGTAGACCATTACAAGTTCAGAAGACTAGTCGTTATTTTTGTAACAGGGCCAAGAAAAATACTTAGGTTTTTGTTTAATTTTGTGCATGTTAATCTTGATTTTTTCCCAGTGTTTTGCATGTTTTGAGTTTTTAATATCAAAGGTACTGTTCTTTGTAAACAAGTGTAAGTTTACCCAGGCAGCTTCACTTACACCCTTCCCTTGTAATCAGATGTGAAAATTACACCCTCCCTTTTGGATACATGATAATTACACATTTCAACATGCAAAGAATTGTCTCTGTTTCAGTTGTTGGAATGAAAAAGCTGAGACATTCAGTAAAATATATTATTATATTAAAGATCATTTCCATAATTGTTTTCGGGATTTGTAATCAAAACCATGATCAAGGTAGTTTTAGTTTTTAAAAGAATACACATGGAAATAATGAGCGGATAAAATTAATTGCCAAGTTCCACTTGAATGACCATTCTTTTATTTTTTATAAGAATGCCGTTGAGAAAATTACATTATATTCTTCCTTTTAAAAAAAAACTTTTAGTGTTTTATTTGACATGTTATTTCTTTATGCTTATTGAATTATTTGTTTTTCATGTAGATCAGAAAATATGTAAAAATCTACATTGTTGTTATCAGTGTGAAAGATGTAGACAGAAGAGAGATATAAATACAATGAAGGAATCTTTTCAAGAAAAGACATATTTTTGCTTGCGAGAGTCCTTTTCAGCCAAACGTAAAAGTTTTGCAAACTCAGGCAAGGCACGTCAAACTTCACAATCAGACTTCTAGATTTATCTGGAATATCACTCATATCGTAGGTAAAAATATATGTTACCGTAGGTACAAAATAAATTGAAGCCTAAAAAAATGCAGTTGTTGGCAAAGAACACTGATTCAAAAATAACTCTTACCTGTTTGGTGCAGAGAGTTTAAATTACTGATTTCTCTTTACCTTCTTAAGCTAAGACAAAAGGAAGAGAGAAGGTAGCATTGGATGCCCGGTGTTACCGTTTTCTGAAACAGTTTATGTTACGAAGAATAAGTTCCCCAACTCTTTAGTTTTCCAGGTATTTAAATTTTTTCTGTTCATCCAAACCACTAGCATAGGTAAGTGAGGACACATATTCATTTAGCCCAGATCTTTTTCTTTTTCTTTTCTTCTTCTTTTTTTTTTTTTTTTTTTGAGTTGAAGTCTCACTCTGTTGCCCAGACTGGAGTGCAGTGACCACTCCCGGCCACTGCAGCCTCCACCCGCTGGGCTCCGGCGATCCTTCCGCCTCAGCCTCAGCCTTCCCAGTAGCCGAAATTACAGGCAAACGCTACCATGCCCGGCTGTTTTTTTTTAAAATTTATTGTAGAGATGAGGTCTCGCCAGGTTGCCTGGGCGGGTCTCAAACCTGCGGGCTCAGGCAATCCACTCACCTCAGCCTCCCAAAGCACAGAATTACAGGCTGAGCCACCGAGCCCGGCTTTTCTTTCTTTCTTTCTTTCTTTTTTTTTTTAAAGCATCTCTGCAGATTCTTTGCTACTAAAAAATGCCCCAATGCAAACTTCCAAAAATTTCAATTTTTGGAATTAAATGATAATACTAATTGGTACTTACCTATACATCCATTTCTATTTTTAAAATTGTTGTATAATCTGGCATTTATATTTAATTTTCTAAATTATTTTCCCTCGAGTCCTTTCATATAATTTTCGAACTTGGAAGGAATCAGAGAATTCAACTATTCACATCTTCAGGCTTCTCTTATTGGGTAGAAATGGAAACAGAGCTTTTTTTGACTCCAAATCACTCACAGGACACTGTTTTAAATGTTACTTTTTTTATTGTTGTTGATATTGTGCCCCCAAGATTCATTGTGGGATGATGTCTCATTTTTCATCCAAGTGATTCTCTACTTAGAATCCATAGTGTCAGGTTGTAATTGTTGTGCATGCCAAGAATGAAGGGGGCTGGAACCAGAAAATCCAATATGTCTGTGTGATGAGTTAGTGGACTATGGAGTAAGCCACATGTTCTGAACTCAACATTATTTGGTTTTACTGCTTCTGTGTTTTTTTAGGAAGACTGGACAGTTGCTTTTTAGGTGAGGTGTTCCATTTTTATAATTTCTGTGCAGCCCAGGGAGAGAGCTCAGAAAATATTTCATTTTGTATTGACATTAGTCTGGCATAAAGATAGTTTCCACTTCTGTCCCATTCCACTAAGCCTATCTTGGCACTGTAGAGAGGGTGATAAGAAGGAAGAGTCAATGGAGGAGAAGACAGGCAAGTTGTCAGGAAGGAATTAAAAGGCATATGCTCCTGGGTCCATTGTCTGTCTACCTTCACCACCTTTAGCTTTATAAGCAGTAACAGTGGCCAACAGGAAAAGTTTTGGGTGGGAAAAGTGCAGAAGAAGAATTTCTGATTAGGCCATGTATCTTCTACTAGTTTCCATTCCAAAGGGCTGATTATCTGTGAAGATCTGGAATCACAGCCTGGTATAACAAGAAGAATCCTGGACTTGGTTCAGGAAACTTGGATTCTTGGCCCTCCCAGCCCTGCTTTTCAATCTCAGTATGGCCTTGGGCACATCATTTAACCTCTGTGGGTCTCACGTCCCTAGTTATAAAATGTAGGGATTGGACAAACGTTGCAAACTGGTACCTGACAGAGATATGTTTGATTTGGCCCACAAAGTATTTTAAACACATATGAATTGGTTACCAGTATTTAAATATCGGGCAGTTTCACTCAAGAAAATCCATATTCCCAGCTCCTCTGGAGAACTCAGAAGAGCTGATGTCTCCGGCCCACACAGCTGCATGGAAAGACCATGTGGGAACTACTTTGGGTCCTGTTAGAAGAATCAGTCAACCAACCTCCTTCACCTGTTTAGCCTGTGAAGACATTTGCCTGTGGGACCCTGATCTTCTCCAAGACTTCTTTGAACCTCTGACTTTATGATTCCCAATCAGATTTGTCTCACAGTGAGAAATATCCTGAATCTATAGTGGTTTCTATATCCACAGTCCAATGCTAAGGTATTCGTTTATACAATTAGCATCAGATAAAAGCTAGAAATATCTTAGGCCAAATAAATCAGCACCATTTGGAACAAACACTGACATTGAAATTTGATGATGGAAGGCAGGAATAGCTCAGAAAAGATGGCCTTAAAGACAGACACAAGAAAGATGGGTTAGCCTTGGACAATTGTCTACACAGCAAACTATAGATGTATTTTATAAATAATCCAAAAATGGAATTTTAAAACGCAAAGCAAATAATACAGAGTCCTTAGTTAACATAGCATTTTTTTCACATCTCCCACTAAACATCTCCAGTCTTCTATCTGAATATTTAATTCATGAGTTTTTTTCTGTTCCCATAATTACAAACAAATTATATTGGCCTGGGAATGATTTTGTCTTCTTCAAAAGTAAAGAAATCACATTGAATTGGAAAGTCATACTTTTGTAAACCGTATTTCCAGATATATCCACTTTGAACACAAAGGATAACAGTTGTAACTAATGGTTATAGAGTGTTTAGTACTGTACAAGGTGTATTGAAGAAAATATCTCATTTGATCTTTACAACAGCCCTAGGAGCTAGATGGAGAAATATTTAATACAAATGAGGAGTCTGAGACCCAGAAAAATTGGAAAACTATTGGAAAATTGGCCTACTGTAACTTGCTTAATATGAAAAAGAGCCAGGATTCAAATCTACAGGTTCTGGCTACATATTTAAAGCTTTCCATTCTAGAACTATGTTTCAAGGGTCTTAGTATGTGTGTTTGTGTGTGTGTGTGTGTGTGTGTGTGTGTGTGTCTTACCAAAAACTAAGTGTTTTTTCTCTCATGGACAAGAATGGAAAGATTAATGAGAATTGTCTCAATGTTTTCTAAGCTGAATGAAGACTTTTTTTGGTAACTATTCTAAAGTGAATGCTGGATTTTTATTAATGAAAATGAACAGATACATAAAAACACGCTCCATATATAAAAACACAATCCATGGAAACATAGCTTAGGGAATAGTTTAAGACAAAAATTTTACAAGGAAATGATGATATAGAGAGATAGAGCAAAAAAATGATAAAATCAGCAGGAAGAAATGTATGGAAAAATAAAGGAGGGATAAATCTAACTATAAAAGCAAAGAGATATAAGATAGAACTACTTTTAAAAGGTATAAAGAGATAAAAAGTATAAGAAGAAACAAAAAGACCAGAAGACTGCATGGTAATTTAAGAAGTGAAACCCTTTAGGACAGAGATAGGAGAGAAATGGGAAACACTAGCAAGGAAACAACAATTAGGAAGTGTGGAAGAAAAACCTCCAGGCCAGAAATCTGAGCAGAGATTTAAGGAAAGGGGAGAATGGTAAATGGGGAAACATAGAAAAGGATGTTTTTAGGGATTCAGAAGTTGAGAGGAAAATAAATTTTCATCACAAAGCCCTGTGAAGACAGAATTGAGATATTTGGATTACGAGAAAGGATATTAACATGGTTGGTATGAGAGAGTAGAAAGTAGTAAGAGAAATCTTTGAATGTCAGGAGATAGAAAGAGAAATGATATTAAAAGGAAAGCAGGCATGGGTGGGAAATAAAAGAGATGAGAACCCATGTAGCTGGAGGTGAAAAACAACATGTGTCCAGAAAGGTCACGACTGGGACCACAGCAAACTGCAATGAGATAGACAGGAACGTTATTCTCCAAGAAACCTGCAAACAAAAAAGAATCCTCAAGTAAGGTTGGGAGGGGACCAAGCCCAGCAAGGTAAGAGAGCAAGAGGTTAAGCTCTGCAAAAAGAGCAGATGAACAAGGAGAAGGAAGGAAACAAGGGGAAAAGAGAAAACAGCAAATCAAAGTTGTAGAGCTTACAGCATTGAATGAGGCATTCTGTTGGAATTCTTTTAAGCATATGAGTGCTAGTTTCCCTTTTCTAAAACTGGACACCCTACCTTATTTCACATATGCCTATGCCAGTAGTATACTATTATAATTTTTCACATGGAAAAGTACAAGAATGAGTAGATTTTATTTTTTAAAATCTTTCAAAAGAGGAAATAAGCTTGATGGCTACCTCTCTATCTTAAGGACGATGCAATGTAATGTCATGTGAGAATGGGGCTATAGATAATACTCATTTTTGAAACTGTTCTTTCAACAAATTCATAATTCATATAAAGTGGGAATTATGTGCAAACATTTGTGGCAAAACAGACTCTAGATATTAATTTACATTGCTTATACCAAAGATCTCTTGAGTTCTTGAAAAGTTTGATTTGCAGCTTTTTCATATCAAAGATCTTTTTGTAGATTCTATTTTATGATCATATTGTGTAGACTCCCCATAATTCTTGACCTTGATGCTACATATACTCATTTATCTGGATTAAAATACTTCCTTGCTCTGAATGTTCGAAAAGTGTGCCCCCTGGGGCTCTAGAACATGGAAGTCTCCCTCCCCTAACAATTTCAATTGAATTAATAGAAAGTCTTTGGCAATATGATTTCCATGTCACTGTAGAAATGGGGTTAGGAGTCATAAAAGATACAAGAAATAGGAAGAAATGAGTATTATGTACTTCCAGTCACACTGTTGGCCATGTGTGCAGGCCATGTGTGCAGGCCATGTGTTAGGCTACATGTGGCTTGTACCCTTCATTGTGGGCTGTGCAACCTAGGGGACACATAGGTAAGGGCCATACAGAGCATTAATTTTTCTGAAGGTGGTAGACAATCTCTGCCACAAATGCAAAAATCTTTTTATTAGAACCCAACACAAGTCTCTTCAATACTAAATTTATTATTTTCTTTCTTTCTCCCTTTTTTCCCTCTTCCTTTCTCTTGTTTCTTCTGTTTTTCTCTCTAATCCTTGATCACCTTCTAAGATCTTCACCTCCAAGGTATAGGTGCCAAGAAAGAAAAACAAAATCAGCATGTTGCAATACTAACAAGTAATACTATAATTGTTAGGAAAACCAGTTTGGAGTAAAATACAAAATTCTCAAAAGTAGCTATCTGTGTGACAATCTTTTCCACTACTAAAGAGCATGTGAATGGCTATCTGTATCTTTTCATATCATGAAAGCAGATGCTTATATACAACAACCTAAAAAAAAAGAAAAGAAAATAAATACCATAGTAATGATGATACTTAGTTTACATGAATAGGAAAACTAGCCAAATAACTTTGAGAACATTTATTGAATTTGTTCAATTTTTGTTTAACCTTTAGCATACAGAGAAAATGAAGATGACAGGTAGGTAGCTAAGTAAGGTGACAGGATGGCTGACAGAAATCCTAACTATCAGACCACAAGGTATTTATAAGGGCACTGCCACATGTAGCATAATATCGTTAAGTTCAGAAGTGCAGACAGAGTAGAGGTGGGCAGTATTTTAACTACTATGTCCTTAAACGTTATCTTAATGCTAAGTCACTCATCTTTGTGTCCCCTTGCTTCCTAGAGCTAAGAAAAGTTCTTCCCTAACTTGGGTTGTTATACAGAGACGTGAAATTTCATTGGCTCCAAGAGCTTTCCTGTCTAGTAGGGACTACTGGGAGCCCTGCTAATGTGCATATTGATGTACCCTGTAGCTTCAGAGATGATGAAAGAGCATATTACTTATTTCCACAACAACAAAGCTAAGAGAAATTTGAAAGTAGTCAGTTATTTTACCTGGAGACCTTCTCCCAGGTGACAGGACTATGGAGCCATGGAATCTAAATATGGGGGCAGTCCTCTTTTCTAAAAAGTTTTTATGGGGAGCCACAATACCACTCCCAACCAAAAATAAAATGAAAGACTGTTGCTTTCATTTGCATTTATTTAGTCAACTATGCCTAAAAATATGGAAAAGACATTATTATGCTCATTCAGAGTGTATTTTATTCGTTGTTTACTAGGCTGGACTGACATGATATGATTTGTGATTTGCGGGGTCACAACAAGCTACTAGCAGGACAATTTGCTGAATCAAGAGGATGATTGTGTCTGGTGCCAGTCAGTCGCAATTAGGACCAGGATCAGGGAGGCCCAGGGCTTGTGCATCGTCTTGGGCAAGCTGCATAGAAATCAGCTCACCTGAAACTAATTGTCACAACAGAGACCTTATGCAAATGAGCCCTGGGGTTAGCGTGGGAAAAGAAAAACTGTCGCAAAGATAGGTGACCTGCTGAGCAGGGGGTCTGTTGCTGGGGAAATCTTTGTTCAATGAGTTTAAAAATGTTTTCATTGTTCAAAATCCAAAAAAAAAAAAAAAAAAGTAGCATACACATTCACTAAGAGTGTGGCAAACACACTCATCTAAAATTCCAATAAAGTAGAAGCCTGCTTTGGAGCATGCAATAAATTGGGAGTCTTTACACTTTATAAGGGCTACAGCAGGAAAATAATTTCCCTTTGCAGGGGCCTTTAAAGTTGAGGTGCTGCGGATTGAAGCCTACCTTGAAAATTCACTTGCAAGGTCAGGCCTGCTGATAGCCTGGGAGGACTTGCACCGCCTTTTCTCCCTACATTCCAACAGTCCATCTCCACACAGCCATGCAGGATGCCTGTGAACTGGACAAGAAAGGTCTAGTTTCTAACTGAGCTTTGCTGGTATTTCAGGTAGAGGAGAAGGGCCAAGGAGAGTTCCCTACCACATGGCTATAGAATCCAGGAAACAATGGCAGTGTCCTGAATTGTAGTTTTTCAGATGTTCACAAAATCAAATGAATGCAAGCATTGTGAAATTCCAGGAGTGGTTATGCAGCCCAAATGACAGTAGATTATAGAAATGTAGCAAACTCAAAGTGAAAGTTATTTTAAAATTATTTTAAAAGATGATTTACATCATCTTTTGAATACCTGATGAAAACATTTATAAGTTGGAAGTGATGCAGTTTGATTTTACAGTAGCATTCCTTTGAAATAAATGTTCAACTTTAGAAAATTAGAGGAGGAAAAATTCTTCAAAGATAATAATAAACAGTTGGATACCTTATTGTAACAAAGTTGCTTTTAGGTTCTTCATTCACTTTTTTCATTTTTAGCTTTTCAATCTTGTTTTCCTAAAAAAGTATGGGTTAACATATTGACACTACTTAGCTTTTCACTGAAGATTTCCGAGTGACATATTAAATCATGTATATTCATACAGCAGTATAAGTAGAACAACAACAAAAAAAACGAAATAGCTTTGCAATACCAGAGAGCATAGCTATTTTGTGTCTAATAATTTCAAAAGAAGAATAATTTGAATTTAAAAATTTAGGTGGGAGAAAAAGAAAGTTGCATCGCAATAGTGTTGAATACAAACGCTATTCTGTTTGGCAAATAACTGGGCCTAAGAAAGTAAGTGTTTTCATTGTGTTTCCTTAAGGGCTGGATTGAAATTTGGACTTGTGTCTGATAAGCCAGCTGGGGAATTAACTCGGTAGCCACCACAAAACCTAAAGAAAGTTAGGCTTAAAAGAAGTGTAACTACATCACAACTTAAATGAAAAAGAAAAAGAAAAAGAAAAACTCTTTTGTCCCCTCACCACTGTCTGAAATAATTTCCACATATAGGAGACATTTCACAGTGGGTACGAAGTACTCAGCTTTCACTCATCAAACTTTAATCGGAACTGCATTTTGGTTTTTGAATAAAGAACACTTAAAAAATTTAGATGCAAATTATTGTGCATTATTCATGCTCTAAGTGTCCTTGTAGATTTAAACACTTCTGAGGCCACCTTGATTCAAGTAATTACCTAGGCCCTCACTGCTCCGTCATGAATAAGGTATTTCGTACAAGCAAAGTATGCACTCGATGAGCTTTTAAAGTGGCTTTACCCTGAACTTGTGTATTGCTTCTTGTGCATGAATGAGCCGAACACGCGTCGCAATCTGTCTCAGGTGGGAAACCCTGGCGGGGCATCCATGGGTGACAGGATGAAACCCGAGCATCTCCCTTCACACACACTCGCTCTTCCTTTGTCTCGTCCTAAGAATCCCAAAGTGAGTCTCCTGCCTGGTTCCAGTAGCTGTTTTAGAAGGGAAGAGAGCAATAGATCCTAGGAAAAGAAATGGGGAAAGTGGCAGTGATCCTGCTTAACTCTTCCATCACCAGAGCTCATTGAAAATGCCCACTTTTCAGGCCACCTCATCTCCATCAGCAAAGGCTTCCTCAGAAGGTAAATAAGTCTCTGATTTTACATGGCTGTCTACATCTGTCTTCCCATCTGTCAGCCTAACCTCCTGAGCTATTAGACATAGGTGCTACCTCCGCCACAGTATTCGTCACGAAATGGAACTGGCTTCCAACTCAACAGCAACTGCAGAATGCTTACAATGGAAATGAAAGTGACTACAGAGCATAAATCTATACGTTTGTACACACACAGAAAGAGGGTTTGTAAGAGTTAAATGTAATTGGCTGAAGCTTATAGCTGGCGTTTGTTACAAAGTGCCCAAGCCTTTCCTTTCCAACTCCGTGGCTTTGAAGAATTATAGGAATTTTATGATGTGCTATTGGAGTTATACTGGCAGAGATTACAGAAAAGGGGTTAAAGTTGGTTTATGGTAGAAAAAATTATGCAGAAACCAATAAAAATAAACACACTCAAGTAGACTAAACTTGCTGGGCTTTTAGTTTTAGTTTAACAAAGGAAGTTTAGATGAAAGTAAATGTTGCAGCTTTTAGAAAATTAGTTGACACTCATACTTGATCATCTTTACTACACAGCGGTATAATTAATATTTAAACATTCTAATAATGCAGCTTGCTTTGCATGCACTTTTCAGCCTCACAACAGTATATTTTATCTGGAATTGTGCTAGCATTTTCTTGGGTAGTGCCCATTTTTATAGAGTTAAATTTAAAATAGGATAGGGCCTCAGCTCTTATTGCCAGTAAGACATCAATAAGAGAGTGAACAGGTTTCACACATCTAGCAGACAGTTTATTATTAAGGCCAATATTTATTTTCGATGATAACATATAAATTTTGTTTCATTGTCCCTGTGAATGTTTTCAAATGATCAGAATAGATTGTTTGAGAGTTGCATCTGACAGTTGTCCACACTGATGGTTCAAAACAAGAGGATTTTGACTATGTAAAGACAGTGTTAAATCAGCAAGTGATACATGAAATACTGAACCCCCATGCCTGCCCATTCATTAGGGCATTTGATTAACATAGTGAGGAACTTTTACTTTCAGTACGTGAAATCGCTGGATTGGGGAGCATCGTCTGAATTGTGAAAACTGAATACCGAGGAACTCAGTAAAACAATAAAGCTAGTAAAATGTAGAGAAGTAAGCTAATTGGGAGAAGACTGAGCTAGTTTATTTTCCTATGAGAACTTTCTTCCTGTTCCAGTCTCAGGGCTGTAGGTGGTAGGGAAAAGTTGTTTCAGGTGCTGCTGTCAGCTCGGTTCCTTTGAAGAGTGCAAGGTGCCCAGTGTTCTTGATCTTCTAGTTTGAATGGTGAGAAAGAGCATTCTACTTTTCCACGGTAACTTAAGTGTCCTTTAACTGAAATAGAATTTGCATGCACATATTTACTGCTCATTCTTTATAAGTGAGTAGGTGTGCTGAGCTTCAAGTCTATTTTGAGACTCAACCCACGTTAACCCCTTGAGGCCCACAGCATGATAGGTACTGCCCTGTGGGAATCCTGTCATTTAGTGAAGCATGAAGCCAGAATAGATCCACAGCCACACCACCACTGGGGCATCTCATTTCAATTAATTCTCTGAAGCTTTCGGAGCTGTGGTTTGTACAAATCAAACGGCTCAAATGAGAAAGACAAAATTAGGCAGGTTAGATTTCATGAGAAAAAAGATAAGCAATAGAAAAAATAGTCAATATAACATTTTACTACAGAGTAACGATATGTAAACTAAGTTCTGCACTGAAAGAGTCACCGGGATCCCATGAAGTAGATGTCAAGAGACAGTTTGCACTGGCTGTTTTATTCCTTCTGTCAAAAGGAAATCATGTTTACTGATTCTTGGACATGATCGTTTTTTCTTTCTGATGTTCAGAAACTGAACCAACAGTTTAGTGTCTTTTCATTTTATTGGGTTTGTTTCTAGAAAGGGGAGTTAAATGAACTCAGCTTACAAATAACTAACAGCCCATGGACTATTTAAAACCTGCTATTGAGGTAGTAGAGATAAGTTGAACCCAACTGCTGTCACATGTATGGGTTTGACAGATAGGTAAGACCAGGAGTGGACAAATTAAAAGCATTTTTCATATGCTAATCTCCACCTGCACAGGAATCATTTTTTTAAAGGAGGCAGCCTACTGGCAGAGCAAATTCAAGAGTTATCAGTAGTGCATTACTTCTAGGAATTATGACACACAGAAAAATGAATAAATACTTTTATGAGAAGAGTCTGCTGTGGAATCTTAATTCCAGATGGGTGTTGTGACAGCAATACACCAGCAATATTGTGGAAAGAAAAATGATATACATACATCTATATATGCATGTGTGTACATATATAGATGTATGTATATATGTGTGAGACTTTTTAACTTGAATAATAATCCTCTCCATATGTAATTGGTCCAAAATTATTACCTGAAGAATTACTTTTTTAGTTGCAAATAGAGATCAAAGCAAATCATAGTCTTCCTTGCCCTTCAGGTGGCAGTTACATGTGAACCGCACAGTGAGTGGAGAGACAGTCAGAGATGTCACTCAGAACCTACAGATTAACCCACAGCAGTGAAATCTGAGAAGGCTTATAACAAGTAGGTAATAGTTTCAGGCCTCTGTGAAAACGCGTAAACTAAAACTTCATGCTGGGACAAAACAGGACAGGATATTTGAAGTACAGAGTGAGAAAACCATACTTTTATTATGACAAAGCCTCTCCCATACTTGTTGAAATGCCACTGGGTTTTTATTAAGTGCTCACCATTTCTCTAGGTTTTATATTATTTTACAAAAACCTTTTGGGGTTTCCTTTAATTTTGATAAATATTCAAATTTGTGCATAATTTCTACACTTCAGTTTTGAATGATAGAAAAATTCCCATGCCTGTTGAGTTTCCTTTCAAGTAAGAAAGTAATTCTTGTAATAAATAAGAATGTCGCTTTCCCCCCCAGTATTATCAAGTTAATAAACCCTTGCCTTAATTTATAAATGTGAAATTCACGAATTTATTGAAATGAGAGCCAAAATACTCCAAGAGAAATCTTAAACATCGAATGATAAATGACCCCAAGAAATGGATGGTTATGGTACTCTAATGTAAGGTCCTATCTTTTTCTAATAGAAAGTCCTCAGGTGCAGTAAATGTATGTTTAAAGTGCTTATAATCAGATTCAGCTCTTCAGTTATTATATGGTACTAGTATTCTCTTAAGACCTATTCATTAAGTTCTAATCCATGATTACAACACTGGTGTCATTTTACCTAGAAGAGAAGGTAAATAGCAGAGACCAATTTCTGGCACCTTAGTATTCTTCATGTAGAAGAGGAAATTGAAATAATAAGAGCATATTTAGGTCCTAGACAAAATACTTTTCTTTGGCTTTACCTACAGGAAATCCTGGGCAATGACCATTAGACTTTTTAATTGGAAATTCGAATCTGATGCCATGTGATCAGGCTGCTAACATGGAGAAGAGCTAGCATCATTAACATTCTTTGAGTGGAGAGCACATTAGGAGGTAGATAAGGGAACAGCACAGGCGACTCACCTCCTGGCCAGGAGAGGAGGACAGTGCCTGGAATGTCTGCAATGTGTTTCTATTTTTGTCGCACCTATGTGTGGCCACCCATCTGGTCTGAATCAATCAATCTCATCCCAGGGCCCTGCTCCTCTTCCAGCTGAAATAATACCCTCCTTTCCCCAGCATGCTGTCTTTAGGAGGGGCATTGCTGCTCACAACCACCCAGGCAAGGCCTGTTAATAAGGCTGCATGTTTATAAACATTGGTGAAGGCAGATCAGGTATTGGGAGAATATTTTTAACATGAATACTTTATGGATAAGCTCTGATCTCCTAAAAACAGTATTTGAGAAAACTGGATGTATCATTAGGGAAACATTTGAAAGCGAAAGAATGATGCTACATTTTTTACACATACATCTTAATTTTTAAAACATTTTATTTGCCTTATATTTAAACCATGACTTGTTCTGCTATTATACCTGAAGCAGATGTAGCTTGAGTCTGAAATATTTTCTCAGGCCACTTCACTCTGCTCCATGCTGGAAGAAATAACATTCAATTTTTCTACACCTCTGAAACAACAACCTTCCACCTCTGCTTCTAGATCATCTTCCTGACATTCCTCACATGAATATCCTGTTCTCTAACAGTCCATCATCCATGCTGCCCCATCAGATTCCTATACACCACACAGCTCTTGATTGCTATGCCTGCTACTAGACTACTAACCTCTATTAACAGAGTCAGAATATTGACTGGTTAAACTAGCTCTCTTTTAGGACCACATAGCATTCTGCCCACAAGAGACCTCAAAACTTAATGACGTTGGCTTTGGCAAATTCAATAACATAGCATACAACTATTCTTTTTCCCCCAATCTGCCCAGTTTTCCACTGCAGTGGGAAAAACCACCCTATCGTGGACCTCCCAACAGGGAACCCCAAAGTTATTTTCATCTCACGGCTGCTTTTCTCACTCCCCACATCCAGTTCGTTACCAGCCATTGCCACTTTTTTGTTGCCAGCATTTCCTGAATCCACCCCTTTCCTTTCCATTCTCATAGTTGTAGTCTTTCTTAGTCTAGGCTTTGGCCTAAGCCAGCTGGCACTTTTCAAGCTTCTCCCTCTCTTCCTCTGTATCTGCCTATCAAATTCCAGATTACATTAATAACACTTTTGAATTTTTTTTTTTTTGACTGGTCCATTCAGTTTCTTTGAGCTCCATTGAGACTGCCGGTTGTTCTTGCTTTCTAGTCTTACCTCTTCATCCAGCTACCTCTTCATTGTTCCAATCTTCTTTCTTTTCTTTATTGTTTTAGAGGTAAGTTCATCTGTTACTTCTTTTTTCAAGCATTCTAGCATTGCTTCAGAAACCCTTCTATGTCATGCATGTCCCTGATACACATCTCTCGAGGACAATCCTGACGCTTTCTTTCATCAATCCTTTCTGCAAAGGGTTATCATTGTGAGCACGACCAGGTTCAAAACTTCCAGCTCCACCACTTGCTACCAATGACATTGGACAGTTACCTAAGATCTTTGCACCTCAGTTTCCATATCTGTATAATGTATTGTTTTGAAGAATCAATGAGATAATTTAGTTAGAACACTGTTGGCGCATAGTAAGCACCATTTAAATGTTTGCTATTAGCATTATCACCATATCTCAAAGGACAACCACCCAGTGACACTCCCCTTCAATCACCATCTCACTGGGCACTCTATTGTCCTTGCATGTAAATTTGGATGACAACTTAATTGGGGTTTTTGGGGTTTTTTTTTTTTTTTTTTTTGAGTTGGAGTCTCACTCTGTTGCCCAGACTGGAGTGCAGTGGCCGCTCCTGGCCACCGCAGCCTCGACTCACTGGGCTCTGGTGATCCTTCCACCTCAGCCTTCCAAGTAGCCAGAATTACAGGCACGTGCTGCCACGCCTGGCTGATTTTAGATTTATTGTAGAGATGAGGTCTCGCTGCCCAGGCGAGTCTCGAACCCGCGGGCTCAGGCAATCCACTCACCTCAGCCTCCCAAAGGCGCGGGATTACAGGCTGAGCCACCGAGCCCGGCTTAACTGGGTTTTTAAAACCTGGTTCTAACAGCAACTTATGTCTTAGAAATCAGAACAAAGTTAATTAAACACACCTGGTATCAAACCATGTAATGATGAAGCCTTTAAATGCTTCTTGAGAGGATAATTATAAAGATGATGATGATAAGACTGACCAAGATGATGATGACGACGAAAATATGACCAAATGCTTCATTGAGTTAATTAATACTCTTTGCTTATCCAGCAAAGTCTTCAGGACACATATAGTATTCCTCCTCAAATTAGGTTTTTTTTTTCCATTACATGGAAACATGTTATGCGTAAGAAAATATATTGTGCAGTATGCATGAGATTTATTTGTCAGAAAGCAGAGAAAGAATTTTAAGTAAGAATTTTAAGTTGTTCTACATACTTATTTAGATCTCACATCAGGAAATAAAACAAATGAAAACTCTGATTTGTTAATAATTTACATTTTAGTGGAAAATTCGTACATGCTGTTAAGAAACCTCTAAGATCCAACACAGAAAATGCAAATAACTTATGTTCACTGTGTACTGAAGACAAATTGTCTGAAAAGAAAACAACATCATTTTTTTAAAAAAGAAAGAAAACCCAAATGATTTCAAGGGTATATTGTCCATATTTACAGGGCTATAATTATACTTAATTTCAGATGACTCTTTTGAGGTGTTCATGTAGATGATCTCTCCATTTATCAGGTGTTCCTTGCAGAAAATCCACTGGGTCCACCTCACCACCTAGGAGGTAGCTTACAAATAGGGGATTTTTTTTTTTTTTTTTTCCAGAAAGCCACACCATTACTTTTCTCCAACAGCTTATGCAAAGGTTTTGTGGGGGAGGGAAAAGCCCAAGTCAAAAAAAAAAAAAAAGAGAGAGAGAGAGAGAAAGAGAGAGAAGAGTGTGCATGACAATAACTACCTCTGTCCCTTCAGTTTTTGTTCTTTTCATGTCAGGGAACTTTTTAGCTGTGCTGCCTGGGTAACTGCTCTGGAAGGTTGGAATATCTGTTGTTGAAGGAGGTTTGTGATTGAGGGCCCTCTGACACAACCTTTTGTTGCATTGAGGTGTTTGATCCTCTTTCCCTTTCTTCTAAAACCAATCCCATCCCTTTAAAAAATGGATAACCAGCACTTCTTTTACTTATTGTCAGCTTTTGGAAAGTTACTGTGGGGGTTTGTAGAAGTTTAACTAGTTAACTCTTTGCATGCTGATGTGCTGTTGCTAAATCTTCTTCTTCTTTCAAAACAGGAAGGAATTTTAATCACTTATATCAGGTAACTGCTGCTGTTACCCATGCATAGCAAGTGAGACATATTAAGACCCAGAAATAAAGTGCTTGTGTTCAAGGTCTTGAAATGTGAGAGTGATTCAGGCTCTGAAATGAGACACATCCTTATTTTCTTTTTGTTCTAGAACTGAAACATGTGAGAGGGTGTGACTCCGCCATTTGAAAAACTATGATACACTAATTTTTAATCTAGGGACAACAAGCTTTGGTAATAAGTAAATGCAAAGGGTTACTTCAAAACGAGAAGATATCACTGAATGACAACAAAGAAAGAGAACTTTAGAATGAAAAGCAGAAGCGTCTTGTTCCAGTCTGCTGACTAAATGCTGGAATATTTTTTCCCCAAAAGAAGGGACACAACCCAGGCTGTAGGAAAGAAAAGAAGCTTAAGTGGATTATTTAGCAAAAAAGCAACTTATGGCTTCTAGATAGTGACCTACATTCTGCACACAATAATGATGTTTTACGGTGGTGATAGGGTTAATAACCTAACATCATTCATGTAGTGTTTTTTGAAAATTGAATTTTACTGCTACAAAGTAAATGTAACAGCCCTCTGGAGACAATATTACAGGCACTTTATTGTTTGCTAAGCTGATGTCATCTTTCTACAGACTGACTTTAAAACAAAGGCAGAACATTTATTACAAATATCACTGTGTGAAAGGAAATCTACTGAAATATTGTTTAGAAGGTGAACTGATAAAAAAAAGTATTAATACTTGGCTTTGATCATCTTACACTGTAAAGTTAAGACTTCAAAATGCTTCTCATGTGATCTCTGTTCAAGACAAACTTCATCCTCGAAATTCCTACCCGTCTCTAACATTATTTGCCCTCAAGTTGAAATATTTGTTTAAGCTTCATGCATGTTTTAAATACATGTTTTACTCTGTAAGGCAATTTCTTAACACAGTTGATGAGTTTTTGAGAGAGCGAGATTAAATAGCATCTCTCAAAGATAATGTATGTATGATTTAAAAAACAAAGTATGGAGATTAAGCTGTTTAGTTTATATAATGAACTTTCAAAATCACCTGTAAGTGGTGACTGCAAAGTTTGCAATTTAAATCAGCTGTTGAAGGCACTGCCAAGCAAGCATTCTGTGTCGCAGGTTGCTTGCAACTCAAAGGGTTTGGTCTCTGTATCTGATGCACGTGTAATACAGCGTGAAGTTGTTTGTGGATCACACAGGAGCTTCTTGGAGCTTCATTTCCACACTGTAACCCTTGAAAATGTATCAAATGAGCAGACGCATTTGGCTCTTCCTTACAAGGCACAAGTAATTTGTTTGTAAATCAGTTACTTTTCAAGAAAAGTTAAATTAGGGGAACTCTTGTTTCTTTGATGTTTTCCCACTTAGAAAGTCAAAGAGCAAATTAATGATCATTTTGAAGTAATAATGATAATGAGGAAAATATAATTTAGTGAGCCACACTATCTCAAAATAACTTTTCAGGTACAGTATATATAAATAACAACCTAAAAGACTTGAAGTAACTTGATGGTGTTTTTCTAAGAAAATGATTTACTGCTCTCTGCCTTTGTCTCTGAAGTCTGCTTGGAAGGAAAACATAGGTCAAGGAAATTGGGTTGAGGGGAGAAGCCTGTTCAGGGTAGGTGTAGAATTGTATGGGTAGTGTCTAATAGGGAGTCTGTAGCACTTAGGAGGTCAGTAGCCTATAGTCTCACAAGAGTTTGTGAAATGCTCAGTACTGACTGATGGTATTTATATCAATCAAACAGGAATCCAGATACATCTACTTAGCATGCTCTGTGAAGGCAGTGTGTTTGCTGGTGAATGGGCCATGCCCAGGAGAAAGCTACCAGTACTATGATCTTGATTAAACCAGAAACGGGACTGTGACATTTTGAAAACTTATTTTGCAAATGAGTATACTTCTGTATAGGAAAATCATTTTTTTAAAAAAAACTTACAACTCATAAACATTTTACTAGAAACCTGCCTTTAATTTGTATGGCAGGGAAACTATTTTATAGTCACTCCATTCATTATTGCATGTGACAAATATTAGCTACTTACCATGTGCCAGCACCAAGGGTTGAAAGGTGAGTCCTCCAAAAGCCTCACAGATCAGTGTCAGAAAGAACTACTTGGCAAGGATCAGAGTGTGACACATTGTAAGTGTTCAAGAAATGTTTATTGGATGACTGGTAGAATGAGTTGAGCAGTAGTCAAGGTAAGTCCTTGATTTGGTGTATGTACAAGGAGGGACTGAGAGTCCCTCTCCTTGAACAGGTCAGCAAAGCTGTAAGAAAAGACATGCTTGAGCTGGCCTTAAAAAAATAAAAAAATAAATAAAAGAATGGCATTCACCATGTAGGTAAGGACAGAAATGGGCCTCTGGTGGTAGAAACAGCATTCCAGAACAGGGTCTGATTTTTGGCAGCACAGCCCAGTTCTGATCCCTGTATTCGTCAGTCACTTTATGAATTGGGTCTTTGCCCTTCTCTCCCCACTTCCTGTCACTGTCAGTAATAGACACACGTGTGCTTGCACACTCACGTGCTCACTCCAAGTGTCCACCTCCTCAAGTAAGACTCAAAGCAACTCAGTTGTCTCCTAAAAGAAGGGAGTGGCATACCTGTTCCTCACTTTTTTCCACAAAACTCATATTTTTGTTGTCTTCCAAGCGAGCTCATTTATGACCAAACATTGTTCTTCAACATTCAACACATTTAAAAAAGGGAAAGGGGAGCCGTTACTATTCAGTCTTGTAACGAAAGGGTTTTTTCAAGCATCAAGATGAAATGGTTTTATCAAATTATTAAAGTTACTTTTTGTCTCCAACTTAGCAAGAAGCCTCACGGATGAGACACTCAAAACAGGCTGGTTTGGGACAGTTCCAACTCTGTGGGGCCTAGTGTCATTACCTCCATAAATAGAATCAAGCTTCCTTTCTTCCGCAGCTATACATTTCCTTGCCTTTAAGTCCCTCCTTCACTTTCTCTCCCGGCAGGCCTTTCCTCTCTCCTCTACCACCAACCCTAGAGGCGGATGTGCCTCTTTTTCCATTTGCCAGAATCCCCCCCCATATCTTCCAAACTACTCCCCTTTGAAGTCTCTATTACCGATACAATCACTTTTGTTTCCCTTTCACCCCCTCTCTCACCACTCCAGCTTCTCCCCTAACCCCATTAGTTACATCTGCTGCCCCTACCATTCAGCCTGTGTTAAACCGTAATGCGCCTGACATAACTTCAGTTTGTCTGCTAAGTACTCAATCAGCACGCACTGCTATCTCCTGATTTGTAGGAAAGGGTGCAAGAGTGAGTCAGCTGGCTCAAAATTCTCTAAATGATTCAGCTCTGACAATTAGCACAATCAACATGGGAGATTGACAACTAATAGTTCTAATGAAAGAAATGGGTTTTAGTAAAGAATATAAATCCCACAGTCTTGGTTCCTGATGCCTGGGGTGGATACTATCCACTTCATCTGGTGGTCAGATGGCTCAGAGAATGCAGAGGTGGATGAATGAAGGGAGGTGTGTCAATAATTGTAATATTTATTAGTAGACTGGGGTTCATTCCCTGGGATTCACTAATGGATTTTTTAAGAAATCTGCAAACCACCAGAAATTGAATGTAGCATTTTGCCCATTGATGCATTTTCCTTGCCAGTGGGTCCATACATTTAATCAGATTCTTAAAAGGCTCTATGCCTCCCCCACACCAAAAAAAGAGGAAAAAAAAGGTTAAGAATCACCCCATAAGTGAAGAGAAGATACCTATTTGGTCTGTTTTCCTGTGATCTGCTTTTCCACCCCCCAGCACATTTTAACATCCCACGTGATTTGAACAGTTCAGAAAGTAGAAACATAGGGGTTTCAAAGTAAAATTAACATTCCCTGAGAGAAAAAAATGTTTAAACCACCTACCAGGTTATACAATTCACTTTTTTTTTTTTAATTATTTTAGTTTTACCACAATTCAAAGACAGGCCTTTTTTTTTTTTTAAACAATGGGTATAATCACACATCTGAACATAAGAATTAGTTTTATGCAGTTCCATAGAAAACCCAAATCTTGAGGAACACTTTCAAAACAACCAGAGAAAAATAAACCATTCCTTATGTCAGTCTTGTTAGAGAGGGATTAAGAAACTGGCAATTATTTTGGCGACCTTAATTGTTGCGCGGCAGGAAAATATGTAATTAGAGCACGTTCCCAAGCCTGCACACCTGCAGCACATCCTACAGTATAATGTCAGCTTTCAGTGCCCGTCGGTGCCAGGTTCTAGCACAACCAGTCACAGTGACGCTCTGAGAACATTTCGGACTCATGTAATGTGGCTTCTGTGTATGAAAGAAGCAGGCATTTACACGACCACACAATGGAGTGCATTGCTGCAACACTGGTTTCATTATTTTCTGACGCCTACCTTCGGCACTGCCCTGGTTTACTCCGTTTGAGGTTTTATTGTTACGGTATAATAGTCCTGTACATTTTTGAAATTCCCTTATTATTCAGCTTATTAATACAGTACTGACTTGATTATCAGGCTGCAGTTGCACAGCAGAAGATTCAGTGCATTAGCTAAGTCAGAAGCTGAGTAAATTCTTGGTATAATGAGAACAATTGTTTGACATTTTTTAATGTAGAAAGATGGGCAATGGTAGTTCTCTATATAGTTGTATTTTGGAATTCACTCTATATTCCCTATATGTTGTCAAGTATTCATTTTTCATATAAAGCAAGCCTAAAATGTGTTCTCACTAATTTGAAAGTGTTTCAGGGTATGGGAGGACTCCATCATGATTCTCATTAGCTTTTTTCTTCTTTTTCTTTTATTGGCTTTTCTCAACAAAAAGAGAGAAACTCTGATGTTAGAAAAAGTAGTTCAAATGAAGAAACAGTATGCAGGGTGCCTGTTCTTCAGATAATTCTGTAATCTGGCATAGTGATAGTTAACAGACTTTTCTCCCCTAAGGGAGATACACTGTATTTTGCTATCTGACATGTTGTCATATATAAAGAAATCAATTGGTAATTAAATGATGCACCTTGTGAAGATGACAAAAGGCATTTGGTTGCGAAAAGAGAACTGGGTTTTGAGGGGTTTGTAATGAAGGCCTAATGACTATTCATAAGAGATTTTCAGTCCGTTGATCCACTTGACTGGAAAGTTCTGCCCTGGAGAGTTAGTGCTGTCAGTTTCTCTCACCTCAGAAAGCCGCCGCAATCGACGGTGTAGAGGATGAGCGAGAAATTATCTAGCTGTTGCTCTAGGCCTGTCTTAGGTCACGTGCAGGAGGCACATCTGGCTTCCTGTAGGTGCAACCTCAGGACATAAACTTTGACTAATTTTTAAAGTATAAATATGTACGAGTGACACTGAATAAGTTACCTTTTATTCATATTTCCTTTATTTTAGAACGCATGCATGTTGTGTGGTGAGCTGCCATCTTGGCCTTATTTTCTTCCAATTTTAACTGTTACACGTTTGCTTGTTAGGCTAAGAGTAACTGTTTATGAAAGTTGTTCAAGGACCGACGTCTCCTTATGTGAAACCCAGTGACCATACCTTTGCAGAGAATCGCCAAAGTCACCTCTCAGGAAGATCAACTCAAACAAGTAAAGAGTATATTGTTGTATGCTCTTATGTGGTGCTTATTGTCTTATTTGGCAAAAGGCAGTAAGGTATCAGAATGTATATGCCTAGGACTAGATGCAAGACTCCTACCCACAGAAGGAAGATCTCTAGAACTGCAGAACCTTATTGCTTTAGTGTCTTCATAAACACAGTGACAACAACCAAAATTCATGCATTCAGAACAGACTAATTACTGTCCACCATGGGCCAGGCACAGTTGTAACTTCAGAGGACACAAAGATGAGGGCAACAAAATTGCAATCCTCACAGTTTACTGAGAAACAGACAAATATGAAAACAGTTATACTACAACATGGAAAGAGCTAGAGTTGGGTCGTATAATAGCCCAAAGCCTTAGAATCCAGAAATGGGTTTTCTAAGAAGAGTTGGGGTTCATAGGTAAGATAAACATTTGTTATACGACTTACTCTTTCCATTGCCAAAGCCAAATTAGCAAGCGGAAAGGTGTGTTGGACAAGTGAGGTGTTACTGTTGCATCTGGAATCCCGACAGAACAGTAGCAGCCAGCAATTTCTGAACATATTTACTCTAGGAAAGTGCTTCTCCATGTTATCTTATCGAGCAGCTCACCTAATCAAAGGTAAATACATTTATCACCTCATTAAGGCCTGTTTTATGGCCACTCGAAAGTGGTGTTTGAGGTAGAAATATCCATCACAGTCCTTGACCAGAACCTCTGTAAGGGGGACATTATGGAAACTACAGAGGTTTTAATCTCTCAATATCAAAATAATTTAATGTATAATATGTATTTGAGAAGATGTCACTGATGATTCCTCCTTGTGTATTGTGGTTACTGAGTTATGCTGACATGTTTGCTGGTGTTGTCAAGGTGGACCAAATGAATGGACAGATGCCAAAAAGACAATTATGCTTATTAATGTACATTGATTGCTTGTTTAGGTTATAAAACAAATTTTAAAATACATTAGTATTTAAACCCTTTTACAGCTGAACTAATGATTTCTTATAATATAGTGTCTAGTAAAGAATATTCTATAATACCTGTAAAGCCCAGCTATGTTGTCTAGTTAGTAGACTTTGATTTAAGTGACTATAATTATGGAATTAAATAGTTGTCTCTCTAAATAACAATATGGTAGATTTAAATATATAAAGATGTTGACTTCATTATTTAATATTTGTAGCAAAGACAAACCACCTAAATAGAGAGATTAATTCCACATCAGTGCAACATTAAAAGGGAGAGAGGATGCCAAGAATCCCATTAATTTGGGATATAAGTGCCTGAAATTTCTTCAAAACATTTACACCAAGGAATACCAACAAGACAACATCAAGTAGTTCTCCCTAATGATAGGGAGGTAAGGAAAACATTGTTTTAAACTGCACAATATCACACAATAAAATATAGGACATGTGTTCCCCCAGATGCTAGACACAGCCACCCTTGATTGAGCTGCAAGTCACCAGGCTAAGTAAGCATTTTGTATATGTATCAGATCCATCATCCCTTACTCCACAAGCCCTTCCCTGAGTATTCACTCTTTACTTTACCATGAATCCATATGTTCAGTGAAGATGGCACTACTTGAAACCATGGCATGCCATTTGTATATCATTTTCATCTCACCATGTGTTTAAGCGAGATAACCCTGGTGCCAAGAAAGCTTCAATTTTGCTTAGTTAAATGGCCAACTTGAAGGAGAAGAGGTGACCTCTTTCTTTCTCTCTCTCTCTCTCTGATTTACTTTGGCTATTACTTTGAAACATACATGTTATGTTCCCCAATTAGATCTTGCGACATCCTTCACAGGTTGTCTAAGAATTTCCATACTTCCTAACAAGAACTTGAATGAGTTTATGGCGGGGGGGGGGGGGGGGGATGGGTTGTTTGTTTTTGCCCCTCACTCTATTTCTTTCAAGGTCTTTGAGTTAGAAGCATTCTGACCAAAGCGAAGAATTGGTATGATAGCTGCCATCTGCTTTGCCCTTTAAACTTTTGGGGGTTACTTCTGAACATCATACAATTGCTCAGAAGGGCTTTTCACAAATGTTTACCATGGAAGTTGCTACCCTATTGGGCTTTTCATGCTGAACAAATAGACAGAGAACTCTGATGTCAGTATAACAAATAATGTGTACAATTTTTTAAAACACTAAATTTACCAAATCCCCATATTATGTTTTCACACTGCTCTTTCAGAAACTGCACTAATACAATACTCCTATAAACCAATCTTAGTCCTGGCAGGCCCTGTTGGAACTAATGGGGCCTGACAGTTCTTCAGTTAAAAATTATACATGAGGGTCACTTTCCCTTAAATTATCTATTGTATGCCAGCTGTTCGCAACTGCAGTGCTTCACTTTCTTTGCATTGCTAGAAATGTCTAATTTTCTCATAATATCCATAGCAACTAGTCTCATAGATAGCATTGAAGTTAGTGAGACTTCAAACACACCTTCATGGAAATCACACTAGAGTTGCATTTTCCATTTTCTTTAATTTTATTTTTTGAGTTCTGAAAACTGTTTAGATGGCTCATTTTGCTTGTTTCATGCCACAGCACTTGAGTTATATCATAATTTCTCATTTGCTGCACAACTTTATTCTATTTTTATGCTCCTAAATGACGCAGCTCTAAGTACCCGTGAGTGGCACTTCCGTGCTGTGAGCACCATCAAAGGCAACCTCAGACAGATAAAACTCCTGGGTTTTCATGTTGTTTTGCTTTTTTGCTGGGGAGGGGAGAAGTGGAGTCACCACCAAGGGCTTTCTTTTGTTTGTCAAGCTTATTAAAACTATCTAACCAATAGAACCACCTAAAAGAAAGAAAAAATTCACCCAAGTTCCATGTATAAATGAAGGCTCTCTTCTCAAATGTTCCTCATTACTTCAGAGCAGTTACCTTTGGATTATAATTTAAATGAGACTTTTTTTTCATTTTAGGCTTTTTTCCCCCAGAATGCCCCAAGTGAAGTATTTCTCCCAAAGTTATTGGACCTCTTTACCAACAAGTGGCTGGGATTTTAATAAGCCTGTCCCCACTTCCCTTAGCCCGTACAGAGTAGCGAATGGCAGAGAGTGGATGTGGTGTAAAGGTTACACATTCAGTGATATTTTCTGCCTTATTGGTAAAAATGGGGAGGTGGGGTGGAGGGATTTCCTTTAATTATGAAATAAGTGTGATGTTAGTAGTTATTTCTGTAACTTGGTGAAAACACTGCATACTTGGGTCCCTTATTTTTACTATGTTTTACCATGTGTGTAATAAAACAGTGATCTATGTTCTCTGAATCTTGTGTCTTAAGGAGGGTGCAGATCATAACTAGTTGCTGTAGAAAGCTGGTCATCCAGATGCTTATCGAGAATGTATTATTATTTTTTAAACCTTGGTGGATGAGCCACAGACTGCAGCAGTTGGACAAGGTCACATATCAGTGGAAGCGACGGGTCTTTCCCCTTTCCATTGTGTGATTGTCCGGGGTCTGGGGGCATTAATATGCAACGGTTCTGTTTTTCTTTCAGAAGGACTTGTAAACTCTTTAAACAGAGGCACACAGTTGCAATTGTTGCGGTACTGAGTGGGTGTATAGAAGCTAGGACTGCAGCCCTGTCCAGTTGCAGATAGAATAAAACTGACAATGATGCAATGGGCCTGGCATGTAGACAACTCTGTGGGATGGATGAATGGTGCGCCTCTTGCCGTCCCTCCGGTGGTGGTAGGCCCTGTAATAGCTAGCGTAGGAAGGGTGGTGAAAATTGATATGCACTATTACTACATGTATAAAACTTAACACTGGGGCCATTGCACAGGTGGGGGGTTCCTGTTTATTGATTTTTATGACTTTGTTAGAACATACGCTTAATGCTTTTATACTCCAGGAGCTCTGGGAGGGCTCACCTTAGGTAATAAACCTTTCCGTACTTTGCAACCGCTCACAATTTACATGGGGACTCACATTATCCAGTACAAAGCTCAGCATCCCCCTTCTACTTGGTTTTAGGAGTGCTATAAAAAAAAAAAAAGCAGAGAAAATAACTATAGCACTTACTTTGAATTTTTTAAAAACCTGTCCACTCCTGCTATGAAAATGGCCCCTAATTCTAATTACTCCTATTTCCAAGAAAAATTAGTCACACAAACTTATGTTATGTGTTGTCTCAGAGGTTGAAAGCAAATTAGGTTTCCAATAAGACAGTACATCAAACAAAGTAGCATGTTCTTGATGCCGATGACTTTTTTTTAGAATTATGGTTGGACATTTTTGGCAGACAGATTGTCTTTTGCTCTATCAAAATGACAGTTTCTTTTGTAACTGCAACATTCATAATTAGAAGGAGAGAAGCAATCTGCCCAATTTAATATACTAAAAGAAGTTTAGAGTCTCTGCTAGTAATTTCATTATTTTTAAATTTGAATTAATTGACTTAAAATAATACAGTTAAGAAGTATAACCAGCAGGATTATGGAGAAAGGTTTCTTTTTCCTTTAAAAAAAAAAAACAGTGCTCTGAGTATTATACTTCAGATGAGATTAAAATTTGCTTTTAACGCCAGGTGCCCCATTCTGAGATTCCGAGCAGGAATGTGAATATTCATCCTTGCAACAGAGCTGAGAGAAGTAGTAGGGCAAACCCTGGGAACAAGGTCACTTTAAACAAAAAAGTTCTCCAAGTTTCCCATGCTTATGAGGCTGGCTGGGCTTAATTAAAGTCAATGGATGACCAGAAAAAAAGAGAGAGAGAGAAAAGAAAATGAAAGAACCACCACCCACCCCACATCAGTCTCTCTCTAGGCCTCGGTTCACATTGTGTACCTTAGCTACTGATGTTCAAGCTCTTTACATATATCAAGAATACTCTCTCTTAAGTCTCTTAACAGCACTGAGTGTTCATGGTTTAATTCACTCTCCCCCCTCTATGTCTCTAACCTGTGTCATTTAGGTGGCCCTCACCCATACCACTACAACAAAAACAAAGCCAGCATTGCATTCAGGATGAAATCATCTTCACATAGTGACTTTGTTCTGAATGTGACCTTTGGGTTTTAGCAACCCTGTTTTATACAGCCCTGGCCAAGTTTAATGTATCCCATTGGCTCAGAGGGTAACCTTTCTTCATATTTTCTTCCGGATCTCAGAACATGACCCATTGTGTTGCCTGCCCATGTTGCACAGGGCCAAAAGTTTTGGAGTGTTAAAAATCTATGAACACTGAAGACTTGTTTTCAACTATAAGAGAATGAATCCTGCACTCATTTTAAAGAATATATTCGTAGCAAGATTTCTTTTTACCCTTCTTGTATAATTTTTGCCGTGCTCAGCTCTAAAGGAAACCAATTTTCTTTAGCTCTGTTACTTTATTTTGTACCTTGACTGATTTTTATCTTTATATGAGCCATCAAATATGGATGTGACAAAGATTTTTCTTTAAAAAAACAGGGTTTTATCTATGAGTTAAGTGTTTTTCTCTCCGACAAGAAATCACAACACAAAGTGCCCTGTACATTTTGGGCATGTTTATAAGACAGAAGGAAATTTTTTAACTCAAAACTTTCTGATCTTAAGCTGTGCTCTAAATTTACAGGGGCTGTGTTCCAAGTCCACACTCTTTTCCAAGTATATTATTACAGACCTGCAAGTGAGAAGGTAAATTTCCCCATGGTGGTTCTGAAATCTGACATCAGGCTAAGAGACTATGAACTCCAACAGCCGGTTATACCAGACACCTACATTTCAAAATCTCCTCTAGTATTTTAGTAGTTCCATGTGTCCTTTTTTGCAGCCCTCTGTCCTAAAGAAGTGACATTTTATTCCATTTTCATTCATCTTAATCTACTTGGTTGTATATCAAAAGATGTACACATTTATATAACCCAAGAAGCCAGAGATTAAAGCACAATGTGTCTTACACAGCTTCCTCTAAGATCTCTCACTATCTAACATTTAAGGCTTGGGCTGACGTGGGTTATAGGGTTAGATCAGACTGTACAGATGCTTCTATTTGTGTATGTTATATTTGTATATGTATATACATATATGTGTGCTTAGGGCTATGCTGACATATTATTTTTCTATGCGTCCACTTATTATAAACAGCAGGCAAGCAGACATTTCACCTCACACCTCACTCTGGTCCCCATCATTCAAAAAATATTGCAGGATTTCCATCCTAAATTAAATACATCCGAGGTTATGTCTTTTATCAATTCTTTATTCTTGGTATCTCAAAATTCTGAAGTCTTCTTCCTTTGTCTCAAAAAGGGAAACTGCTGAAAGCATTTCCACCTGGATGTTTAAATTATTTAAGTTGCAGGAACCAGACCTTTTCCCTCCTGAGTAGTTGTGGGTTTTAAAGGCTAAAATTGCTTCATCATGCCAAAGTGAAAGTATGCATAAATTATTTAGTTAAACCTGAGAAAATACAGACTTTTCCCAGTGATCTTTCAAGGGCTGCCTACTTAAATTTCAGAAGAATGGAGGGAATTTTTTTTTTCCCATTCACTTAGAAAATTTAAGTATCTATTATATCTTCTATCAGTTTAGATGTGAAAAAATTACAAAATGATGATTTTCTTTAAAGTTCAAGCTTCATGATATCCAGTGTATCTATATCATTCCAAGGTGAATGCTGTGGTAATGAATCAATACCAGTGAGACTCCTTCAGCTGGCAAGAACCGCAAACCCTTTCTGAATGTATTCTTATGAAAATCAGGTAACTGGTTACAGATCTCTTCCTAATGCAAACATAGAGACTGGGGAGTATTTCCAATTCGGTTTCTAGTCATGCAGAGTTTGTATTTCAGTTATAAAATTATAAATAAAGCGATTTTAAGATGTTATTAAAAAGTTGGTTGACATTTATAATTTGTCTTTTTTAAATATTTTTTATTACCTCAACTCTAGTAAATAAGATACCTGAAAAGTGTGAAGTTGTGTGTGGTTGTGGCATGCATGTGTGTGTGTGTGTAACATAGATAACATTAAAGAAGCAATGCAAATAGTCCAGAATATAGGCAAGAGAGGGTCAATTTCAAGTTTCTGTAGATAAATCCATTTTGTTTTCCATGTAAATTACAGAATCTACCAGATTACATATCTGATCTCTAAATTAGTCTTAGTATTAATACTCCAACTACATTCTCATAACCAAGGAAAGAATGATATTTTTAACTAGATACTTAACCTCAAACCCTGAAAGAACAGGAAAAAATAAAAGTCAACTAAAAGTACTTATATGAGTTATTTAGTACACAACTGTCCATTTATTTGTAGAATCCATTTGAATTTTATGTTCAAATAAGTTGGGGGAAGACAGTAAATATGGCAGGAGAGTGGCATATAACTTTGGTGAGTTTTTATGGGAAAAAAAAGTTTAGAAACTCTTCAAGCAAGATGAAACCTATTCCATTTCCAAATGATGGCTGTCACTTACCCATTAATCCATATTGTGTGCCAGGTGCTCCTCCTTCTATCCAACTTGCTTTTTCTCCAAATTTCAGCACTGTTGCTCGTGACCTTGCCTTAGGTCTCTCCCTCTCCTTTCTCCCCTCTCCTGCCCAGACACAGTTGGATCCAGTGAATCAGATAAGCAAAAAGAATATTATACCTACACTACCATACTCTGCTAAATAGAAATCCTATTTTGGATTTTGTGTGCTGACTTAGATTTGTAACCCAAGGTGATGAAAAGATCACAGATAGAATCCAGAGGCAAACAGGATTTGGAGTCATGGATCAGGTCCAGATTCTAACATTAGGTAATTTGGGCGAATGTTAAAATTAAATCATCCTCAGAGTCATTGCACCCCTTTTCAAAGGATTGTTATGGGGATCAAGTGAAAACTGTCTATAAACAGGCTGTGCTGTCAGTAGATTAATGCATTAATCCAGGTATGATTACATAGTCAATCTGTCCTCCTAAACTTAGAAGAAAAGAGTTCTTTAAGGCACACATGAGACTCTGGAAACAGAGATATTGTAGAAAATCTACAGGGGCTAATGCATTTGTCTTCTACATGCAATTCTCTGGCCAGAGGAAAATGTACCTCTTTGGGGGATGCTGCTCTGGACAGTGCTGGGGAGCCCCGACTCCTGATTGTAAAAGCCGGAATGATTGAGAAGTGACAGGAGGGAAACTTCGAGGTCAGGTGACTTCTTCCTAACTGCAACAGGTTCTCAGATCCCCAGGCTGGCCCAAGATGAGAGAACAGTCAGTAAAGAGAGTCTGGCACAGTAAGCCTAAGTCTCAGTGTCATCTGATTGTGAAATCTGCGTGTTTGCATACTCGTACAGTACCAGAGCTTAAGCCCTGGCCACTGTACAGATGACCGTGTGAAAGCAGGACCTAAGACCAAGGGCTTGTTTTCAATCAAGGAAGAAGGATTTATTAGAGTTACTTCAAGGAAGTCTATTGAATAATCCCACCAAACATATTAATGGCATCAATTATTGTATTTTATGTTATGGATTTTTTTTTACACCAAATACACTGTATATTGAAGAATTTGCGAAAGTCCCCCATGTGAGTCAGTACTAACCATGAAAGGAGTAATCAGGACTGGTCCAGGAAAGAAAGAAATGAGAACTTTTAAACTTGTCTAATTCCCACCACAGCTGTTTGAGAAAAATTGAAATGAAAGATGCCAAAAAGGAATTTAGTAATTTTTTTAAGCTTAAAAAAAAAAAAGCCCACAAACTTACTATTGAATTGTCTGCTTATGATAGGAGCTGGAAGAGCCCCTTGTATCCACTCCACTGTACCTACATTTTAAATCGTTGTTTTCCTTTCTCTTACACTACAAGAGAAAGGAAATGCCTAGGCAAATAAACTCTGTTAAAATAACTTTACAGTTGTGACACAGTTTGACAAAAGCAAAGGAAATTCAGAGTCACTGCTCACATTCTATCCTCAGCTGATTCCAACAGTGGAAAATAAAATGCTTAAAAAAAAAACACAATGGAACAAACTTGGGATAGGTTCAGTCTTAGAGGCAGGCTCCTTAAATCCTGAATCTCTGACTTCTCCACTCTCGAGTCCTTATAAAAGAGTTGCAGTATAAATGTCCATATAAATCTTGCTAGAGTTTTTAAAAAGTATTTGGTTAAGTACTGCTTGCAAAATATGTGGACCTGTTTTGTTTTTTTTTTTTAAGATTCTATGACTCTAACTCAAAGCAGTAACTTCTTGGAGGTCAATAAGCTACCCTGA
>NW_007247696.1:212938-217938 GCF_000164805.1 Carlito syrichta | reverse complement strand
TCGATACAATGAATACAACATAATTTAGTAATCCAGCCTATTACACTCCATCTAAAATATCTAATCACAAAGACTGTTTGTCTAAAACATCCAAAGCTTACTTGCCCTCTTTCTTAAAACATTGCAAAAGTTGGGCAACTCCTCTGAATCTGAGTTGTGTAAGTCCTATACTGTTCTAAGACAGGTTAAGGGCTGCATACTTTAACCTTTACACAGCCCCTGACTCAGTTTTTAACCCTCAGCAAATCATTTCATCCCAGTTTTTGTCCTTTTCCTCAAGAATGATGAGTTTGGTTTCATGGTCACTGCTTGCTGAAGGACACGGTCACATGAATGGTCCAAAGCAAGGCCAGCACTCAAAACAGTCACCAATTCTGTATCAGGGCATCCACCTTTGTTCAAATCAGGAAGGAAAGATGCAATGTTTCAAAACCAAACTTAACCTTGCACTAAACCTATCTGGGTCTGAACCTTAGCCACTTTCTTCTACCTGACTTTCCACTTACAAGCCAAGAAAAGCAAGGATTGGGGTCTTAAAGATGTACTTCCTATAGGAGGATTTTGTCAGCACTGTTGTTTGTTAGGGCAGAGGGGCGAGTTGCTGGAGTGGAAGGGGGAGCTGCGTTGCTTTTAGTTTATCACTTAGGATGTTAAAGTCAGTATGGGTTTCAGTTTGCCTTTTAGAAATGAGAATGGTAATGAGCAAGGAGCCAGAAGGAAATAGCAAAGCACATTTTCCTGAATAGCTCTCCCTGTCTTCTGTGTTCAGATTCGATTGAGACTTCACAACCTTGCTTCCTCTCCTTGCTTCCTTCTGAGGTGCAGCGCAGAGAAGTTCATTCTCAGGTTTCTCTCAGTCTGCTGGCCTGGATGCTGTCGGCAGGGCCAAGGGCGGTTTTGCCAGCTCAGTGTAGTGCGGCTCCCTTACCCCGGCGCACGCGGGCTGAGAGATCAGCCAGTTTCTCTTCCTGAGGCTGCTTCGCTTTTCTTCTCAGGGATTTCCAAGGCATGAACGCTCATTTGTCTGACTCTCCTAAACTGCCTGACTAAAAAATAAATACCTAAGGACGACATAAGCGGCGCACCACGCAGGATAATTAGGATTGATGTGCTCTTTTGGAGGCACCAAATCCTCAACCTCTCCTTTCTAGTGGCATTTCTCACCTGTTCATGTGGTGCCCACCTGTGGCTTGCTGGCATTGCTACTGCCTGCAAATGGGGAGATTCCCAAGTTCAAAATGAAGGCTCGATCTTACATGGTGGAACTCTGTAAGAATGCGTGGAGTTCCGTGCGGGAATTAAGGGTGGTAGGTAGTCCTAGTCTGCATTGCTGCTCCCTTGTTTATGTTCTTTCCTCGACTATTCCCACGCCCCCTCTCCAGATTTTTGCATGGCTTTTATAGCCTCTAGTAATTATATCAGCAGCATGGAGTCTATTTTTATCTCTTTTGAATGTGTGCAACATAAATGTCAAAAACCATAAAGTCTCTTTTTAGCGTGTACCTTGCGTGCACAGTTTGAAAAGTGTGAGGCAGCATTCAGGGAGATGTTGCATTTTGAGGTGAGACAGATGAAAAATGGAAAACTCAGTTTTACCACCTAGCTGTATGAGCTGTACGAGCTTGCCATCTTGAACTTTTCGCTGCTTCTGTAAAATGGAATCCTACTGCTTAGTTTAGTGTCTGAAATGCCCCTTTTTCACAGCAAGTGTCCCCACACTCCTAAATTAGATGTTTTGTACTTAAATGTCATGACCTTTCAATGCCCTCTGTTGCCCTTTACCAAACTTAGAAACAGAGTACTGGCTCAGCATGACTACTGTAAATTTCTTTCAGTTACCAAATGAAAGAAATATACAAAATTCATTGTCACCCAAAACTATCAATAGACTTAGCAAATAATAATAATAATACCTAGCGTTTCTTATTAAGCACTTACTATATGCCAGTCATTAAGTACTTTACATCTAATCTTCACAGCAACCCAAGGATAGATATTGTTCTTACCCTCCGCTGAATAAAGGACACTGAGGCAGATGAAATATCACAAGTTAGCAAGTTGGGGAGCTGGAATTCAAATTTCATAGCCTGACCTCAGAGCTACAGAAAAATAAAATGTATGTAAGAATTGTCCCTGCATCTAGTCCAAGGTTGTTTCCTCTCTTTGCACTTCCTTTTTGGAGTTGGCCCCTCAAGGAGGCCAAATGGGCCGTCAGAAGGCATGTGAAGCTGGAATCCCTTACTCAGTAACTAACTAAGGGTCATCATGCTTCCAGGGAAAAAATGGCCTCAGCATGTTCAGGTGGTCTTGTGCCATGGTGCTTTTTTATGACTCATTAGTTTATCTATCATTGACTATAAGTTGGAAGAATTTTGAGAGTTATAAGAAAATGTATTATTTTCTAGTCAAAAGTTCTAGTCATGAAGATGGGACAAGATGGGAGTAACTAGGGGACATGATAAGGAATAATAATAAAAAATAAGGAGCATTTTTGTTGGCCATAAACAAAAGGCAGTGATCAAAGAAAGAACATATATAGGCATATTAGACATGTAAGAAATATCATAATACATTTTATGGATAAGCTGCTGAGAGACAGTTATACAAATTTTCTTCACTTTTTCATAGCTACTCATTAATTATCCCAGTCATCTTTTCATTGCATAAAGGAGAGGAGGCCAACACAAAATCCTCTTATTATATGGTAAAGGTTATCACTTGACCAGGTACTTAGCAACCAAAGAAATGCTTACATGTAAAACAGAACGAAGGTGTGAAGAGCTCGGGATATGACATTTGGAGAAGTATGATGACATGTATATACCAAAACACTCCAACTTTTATCACACTTTAAAATCAGTTTTCTTTTTTTTTTTTTGTTGGAGTCTCACTCTGTCACCCAGACTGGAGTGCAGTGGCCGCTCCTGGCCACCGCAGCCTCGACCTGCTGGGCTCCGGTGATCCTTCCACCTCAGCCTTCCGAGTAGCCGGAATTACAGGCACGCGCTACCACGCCCGGTTGATTTTTTTGATTTATTGTAGAGATGAGGTCTCACCAAGTTGCCCAGGTGGGTCTCGAACCCACGGGCTCAGGCAATCTACTCACCTCAGCCTCCCAAAGCATGAGATTACAGGCTGAGCCACCGAGCCCGGCTAAAATCAGTTTTCTTAAATTTGCAGTTATTAAACTTAATCTTTGGTATGGTGCCTTATGAGTCATCAAACAAACTTGTACGTGGAAGTTTTTGAGAGAAGAATTGCTGGATAACTATTAAAATACCCTGGGATCTAGGAATACCTGTAGTAAAGAGCATCAGGCACTGGGATAAATAATGGATCTTAAGAGCCCGGGTTCTCGCTAAGATAAGATGATATATGCATGTGACATGTCCTGTGAAAACAGACCCCTGAAAACAAAAGGTGTATCTTTTCCACACTAAGTTTACCTACTAGGATGGGAAAGGGGAGAAGAGGAGATAGGGAAGAAAGGGGGTTGGGAGGGAGAAGAAGGAAGGAAGGAAGAGGACAGGGAGTCAGCATCCATTAACTACTGTCAGAGTCTTCTGAAAGCATCATATGGATATTTGGAAATGTTATTGCCCACTCAATGCAAGTATGTTTAGTTGTGTTCTGAGACAGGTGGGCTAACTCTGAACTAGGGAATCCCAAATTTAACTGCCTGTGTGAAGGTTGGAACTTAAGCACTTAATCTCAAAAATAGAAGAAAGGGGAAGAAGAATGAAGGGAGATGACACTGCATAGAGTATCCCCACATGTGTTACCTCCATCTGAAAGGCTTATGCAACAATGCTGCTGAAAAGCCAAAGTATGGGTACATTTTCAATTTACTTTTAAAGGATTTGATTTAATAACTTTCTGAGACTGAAAGCGTTGACACAGCAGAGCTTCCAGTAATTATAATTCTGAGATTCCACAAAGTGGAAAGTCCTCTGAATACTGCATAAAATGGCAGTGCATTTACTACTCAGGTAAAGTTCTTTAGGAATTTTGTTTCTGTTTTCTATTTCTAAAAATTACTATTTTTGAAAAATGGGGATATTTTTGTTATTTTGTGGATGGTTGGGTGGCGTTTCTCTGTCTCAGTTGGGGGCTGTGAAATTCCCGGGAGCTCGGGAGGGAGGAAGGACTCTTGGTTTGCAACTGAGAGCAAAAGGTACCACCTAGGCATCTTCTGTGAGGCTAGGGCGCTTCCTTTAGATTAATGTATATCCGACATCAGCTTAACTAAGCAGGTAAGGTGTTCATTAGCTAGGTCGGGTTTTCAAAGAGAGAGAGAGAGAGAGAAAGAGGGAGAGCAAGAGGGGGAGAGAGAGAATGAATGTGGAAGAGTGAGAAGAACAAACAAGTCAAAGCATTTGTTCATGCTGCAATCTACACATCAATTATCCCGCTGTGCTAATTACCACCTTTCCATACCCCAGGTACCTAAGCATTCACACTTACTCTTTTATGCCTCTGATCAAAAAAAGGAGGCAAGAAATGATAGAAGCAGGGGATGATGAACCCAGAGGTGAAATACATTCTTAGATCAAAATTTCCTTTACATATGAAAGTATAAATAAGAGGTCTTCTCCATTTTGCCATTGTTGTTTTAGACAATTAAACATTTGCAAATATTTTAATTGCAAAATATTACTTACTGTCAGGCTTCCAGGAGTACTTCCATCTAGTCAGCCCTTGTTTTGATACTTAAAAGAAGACAGAGAGGTGAGAATTGCTGGTCTTGCCTGAGATTTTGGGGTTGCACCATTAGAATGAGATCAGATCATTAAAAGTCAGTGACTACTAATTATCAGGCTACTTTTCTGAGGCTATTCAAGAATTGGGCAGTGAGGAGCCAGAGAGCTACCTTTGTATCAAAACCTTGGTGTTCCCGCTCACTGACTGAACCTTCAGCTAACAATTAAGCATTCTTTATTATGATGAAATATGGGCTTGGAATCCCTGTTGGTTTGTGGGCTTCCTTGTCAGGGTGCTCA
>NW_007247696.1:202938-205438 GCF_000164805.1 Carlito syrichta | reverse complement strand
GCATGCCATCACACTGGGTCCACTGATAAAGACACTGGTAGACTTTTTTGGCCATCAAAGGGATTACTGACTTGTGTTCTAGAGTATAGATTAGTAAGTATTATATTCGGTAGTATAAGCATATTACAGATGTAGACAGAAAGTAAAGCTGAAAAAATTTCTGAATGATAGATATGACAACTACATTATCAGTTAATGAAAGGAGAGGTTGGGGGATGTAAGTTTGAAGCAGTAATACAATAATTAGTTTCCTTTAGTAGTAGTTAAGTAGGGTAATAAAAACCATTATTAGCCCTAGAAATACAGGAAAGCCTGAATGTGTTTACTTTTGTAGAAAAAAATAATAAACAGATGTCAAATCTTTGGCAAAGCACAAATTTTACTTAGAACATTGTGACCTAGGAATACGGTGTCTTCTTGAAAGATAACTGAATTTACTGTTACAAATTCTCTGACCAATATCTATTTTTATGATAGTTTGGCAAAAGGGAAGGTCCTTGCTTTTATTATTTGCTAACGTTTTATATTTCCTTCATTAAGGAAGCGATTTGGAGGAGAAAAGTACATAACTAAGATGTAATTACCTGCATGTAAACGTATCCAGAGCCTCAACAAATTTATGGAAATTGGAACTTTTTTAAAATCTGAATTGTGAAAACTTCACTGAAATGTGAAAACCTCTCCCAGGTACAAGGGAAGCTGCTGGTACTTCCAGAGGGATGAATGACTGCCATCTTCCCAAGATGTTCCTTTAACCAAGAAGTTGTAGGAGCCTCAGAACTGGCCTCTCTCCACTGGAACCATGGCATTACAGAAATTCCTCTCTCATTTCACTTAATATGCATATTTTTTACATAGCTAATCTGAAATGGAAACATTTTTATCCCTATACTCAAAACTGCTTTTGTTTTATCAGCTGACATTTTACAACTCATTAATTTATAATGCGGGTTTAATGCCTTTGAATGTTCCTGGGATAAAAAATTAAAGTGGCCAAGCTAGTTTGTATAAAGGCTGACTATAGTAAGTTAATAGTAGTTCTTTATAACAATGTTTTGAACTGCATAGCACATTCCATCTGAATATTTCAAAGTGGTATGGTCTCTTTTTCCTGCATTAATTCATCATCTTTCATGCCCAAGTGATAAAATTATTCCCATTTTAAAATAGAGAAGCAAGGCTCATTCATTTCAGAGACACATGTTCAGATTCAGAAGAAAATCTGTTTGAATTTGTCTTTGCCTTGCTGTACCTGTCACTAAGCCCCCATTATTAAATAAGAAATTGAGCCTTGAATTTAGCCCTATTATCTTTACCAACCCAAGTGCAGAAGTAACAAGTTAATTGTGATAAAGAAGGATGTCAATCTGTCCTAGAAGACGTAAGAGTCACTGTATAAAACTTCTTCAAAAGGAGCCACATCCTGTCCTCAGTAGCACGTACCTGGAAATAGAAATTTGTGGGGAAGACAGGGAGAAATAAAGGCTAAGCTTCTAGAGAAAAGTCTTAGAAAGTCCTACCAACTCTCACCACACATAAAGACATGCTGGGAAACAGTCTCATGGGGCCTTTAATCCACTGGCTAAACATAAGTGATCTCCAAGCGTTTGAGCATAAGAGATTTAGGAAACTAAATGACTCATAAAATTCCAAGGACTTCTTTTAAACTTTAAGTCATATTATCAGCAGATACATTTTTAAAATGAGGTTACATGTCTATATCACATCTTCGCTGAAGGATTAAGTGGGGTCTCTCCCATCATGGGCCGCCCACTTGAGGCTGTGAGTCAATTTTTAAATGAAGGACTAACACCGACACTGTGACAGGCATAAGTTCAAATCTCATTTCCTTGTAGCTACCACATATCACAGTACCAGACAAAAGAAGACACTGGAGCAATGGTGTTTCAGTGGTTATACACTACCTTGCATGTCCATTTTAGTGTTTTAGATTCACAAAGTGACATCACACACAACTTCATAGGCTCCTTCACAGGGAACCCAATATCATGATTTTTACTCTTTCGTACCAAGTTTGTTTGGGTGATAGGCCAAGGCCACACAGCTGGTTACATGTTGGTGCTAGGACAAGGCAAGTCTTCAAGCTCGTAATTCTGTGAGCTGTCTCTTTATTTCTATTGTTTCCAAACTATTGCAGGAAACATGGGTGTATTGTTAGATTCTGGTAATTGATCAAATTGGTAGGCTTCTATAACTCAAATTAAGGGGATCTATGAAAGTAACAATCATCAAAACAATTTAAAATTAAGCAACAATCTCCATTTTGTGGCATGAAAATCTCAAAAAGTCCCAGGGATTTCTGGTCCCTTACTCTGATTATGTGGATTTTAAATTTAGATGACATTCCACACTGGGAATTTGTATTATTATTATGATGTATATTTTTGTTTGACTGTTGTATGCCTGAAGACATGCTTTCTAGCGCTGGCTTTGCAACCAACTGGCTGAATGGCCTTTGACTTATCATTTGACCTCACTG
>NW_007247696.1:160438-195438 GCF_000164805.1 Carlito syrichta | reverse complement strand
ATTCATAAATGGTGTATCATTATGTCCTTCTGAATACAGATTCACTTGAAACTTAATCCAACAGGCATTTACATAATATTTCAAATACATACCTGAAAAGGCTTAATGTTTCCTTTTAGTAAATTGAGCTTGATATTCAAAAAAGAAAAAGGTTGATGTTCAGTGAGACAAAGCAAAGTATATTCTAGATAAAAGTGACACCATCTCATCCAAGGTCTTTGATGGCACAATCTGGCAAAAGAGTATTATAGCTAAATAGTACTGTGAAATGCAATACACACCAAATGTCAACTACACGTTTGTATACCCAGCATTTATTAATTTGGGAAGCAACCCACTCCTGTAACTTCTCTTTATTTTTTTCATAAGAAAATGACAATGAGGAAGGAAGTGCAGCAGAAATCTTGAACATTACCACTATTATGCAAAAAAAAAAAAAAATGCTGTTAACTGTTTTCCCCTCAGTGACTTGATGTGCTCTCAGATGGAAAACTTATGATTCTTGTGACTCTTGGCTACCAGAAATCACATGAGATGAGCGAGGAAGAAAGACACAAAAGCTATATTTATATCTAGTACTGAACTTCTCAGAAATACCTTAATTTAATTTCTTGCAGAGACTGATAAAAATACTAGATAAGGGAGCCTTTCAAACAATCAATTATTACAATTGACAGTACAATATTCCTATATATTGAGCTTCTAAAGGTTTTACACAAAATGTCCCTGTGAAAATGTTCCTTAGATAGAGAGGAAGTCCTGGTCAGGAATGAATTTAAAAGTGGTTGTGCAGCTTAAACAAACACCATTCAAATTATCTGGCTATTATGAGCAGTGGCATTAAATTAGCATTTATGTATATCTTTGTATTTTACCTTAAGAGGACCATGATCTTTCAGCTCTGATACCATAAGCAGGTTCGCAGCAGGACACTTCTTGTAAAATACATTTTAATTTTGCTGTGACATCCGCTATTACCTGTTCTATGAAAGTAGATTAGAATGTGATAGGCAACAAATGAGCAGGACAAATTCAGAAATTCATAGTCTTATTTATAAAGTTTCTCTTGTTTTAAGCAAAATGATTTTCAAAGGGAGATATTCATCTTGGATCATGTTTAATTCTCATTAGTATTATCACTGTAAAAAATACAGTTTTTAAAAGTTCATATTTAATTTACTTGAAAGGTTTTTAACTATCAGCTGTCCTGCTCTGCCCTCCATCTTCTGCAGTCTGGTAGGCAGAAAATTTGAGAGTTTCCCTGTTTTCCAAGTTCTCTTATTTTACAATATTACATTTTTTTTAATGGCCTTCAATCATTCATGGATGTTCAACTTCAACATTACTTATTTTCATCTTCATCAGAACATTGAGCTATTGTCATATTATATATATTTCTTCAGAAAATGACTAGGATTACCTACTGAGGCATAAATGATAAGGGAGGAAGATACATACGCAGTGGTGGGAAAAGAAGAAGGAATGTGTGTTTTAGAAGTTTATATAAAACAGTGAAACAGATATTTTTAATACCTCTGGGATGTTTGTTGTATAAACGGGGCATTTCAAGTTGTGATATTTAGAATTAGGTTTTTTAAAAAGTATGCTTGCATAGATCTGCACCATTATAGCTACCCCAAGAGAAAAGAAAAGCATGAAAATAAAATGAGAAATTCTAACTTGCCACTAAGTGTCCAGAGTTACCAGAGGCATAGTAGCTAGCCTGCCTCTTCATAAGGACAAATACTTAGTTGCTTTTGACGCTTATTGAAAAAATAATATCTTTCCCCCGTTTGTCACTAGAACTGCCACCAGAAGAAAAGCCCTTCGTTTATTCCAAATAAGCACCTCTGTTTTTCACAGCTTGCAGTAATGCTTAAAGTAAATAAGTTCTTGTGCAGCTAGCACTATTGGATTCATTCAATTGCCTGAACAAAGCTATTGTTTAGAGGTTTACAACAAGCCTTTTCTCTGTTTCCTTTAAAAGAATCTTCCTTGTTCCTGTGCTTGGCATGCTTAGTATAGTAAGCCTTTCTACAATTCTCAAATGCTAAAGATAATTTTCCCCCACAGAAGAAATAAAGGAAGACTATGACACTATGGGGCCAGAAGCCACGATCCAGACCACAGTTAACAATGGTACAGGTGAGTTACGTTTACCACACTTAGATCATGTTTGTCCTATGTCATGGGATTTAGTGAGTCAAGGAAAGAAACACTGACCCATTCATTTGTGTCTCCATGACTTAACAAATAAGTCAGACTTTACAAGTCTCTGGTTTGGTTTCAAGTGAGAATTCTCTACATTTTGGTATTTTATTAAACAAATCTTTTATTCTGATACCCTTAATTTGCCTGTGATGCTCAAGAATATCAAACTATAAAAATAGATTCTTTCAGAGCATGAGTTGACTGAATTTCCAGTAATAACTTTTATTTTAAAAACTGAAAAAATAATTTTAAAATTAGAATATGATATGCCTCTAACTAACCACCACTTGATGTCATTTATTGAGAATTCAAATGATGTACTGTAATTTAGACTGTAACTGTTGTTTCAGAAAGACAAATTTCCGCAAACATTCCTTGCAAAATGTTGTCATCTAAGTTCCTTTTAATTCTTTCTCCTCTTTTAATTCTCTGCATCTTTTAGCCCCTCTAAGTAATGTTTTTCAGGCAGAAGTTTTAGAGAAGAATTGACAATTTCGGTTCTTTTAATAAAGTTAATTTTTTTAAATTTTTAATTTTTTTATTTTAAAAATATGGGGTACAATTCAGGGCTAGATATACAAATGTTCATTATGCAGGTACCCTTGTAACTATCTCAGGCAGACTCTCACTACTGCCAATCTCGCTTCTCCACCCCCCCTCCCGGCAGTTTCCCACTACTGCCAATCCTTTTCTTATAGTATTATGATAACTGTTTAAGGTCCACTTATGAATGAGAACATGTGACACTCAGTTCTTTGTTCCTGGGGAAGATCATTCAGTATCATAGACTCTAAGTCCATCCAGGTTGCTGTGAAGTTCATGATTTTGTTCTTCTTTATGGCTGCGTAATATTTCATTGTGTATATGTACCACATTTTTTTTTAACCAGTCCTCGTTTGGTGGGCAGCATGGTTGGTTCCATGTTCTTGCTACTGTGAACAATGCTGCAATAAACATATGTGTGCAGGTATCTTATTTATAGAGTGATTTGTGTTCTTCCGGGTATATTCTCAGTAGGGGAATTGCAGGGTCGTATGGAAGGTTGAAAAGCTAAAGATTACAGTGGGAAGGTAGCAAGTAGTGTGTTATTTTATTCTGCTACTGCCATTAAAGAGGTTCAAGACAATTGTGATATTTTAATTTTCCCCCCAAAAGCTGAATGGCATCTTCTCCCATATTCTCATGTCACCAGCATAAATTTACATTGATTCACCATTTTTATTTCTCTTTTCATAGATGAGACTAACTATTTTTGGTGTTTCAAACAAGACTTCACATTGTCATTACAAATATTAGCATAGTGGCCAGTATAAATGTATCTTTCAAAACAAAACCAAAAAAATGATATAGCTGTTCCCACTCATCAATGAAAAAAACTTGGTTTTATGAAGTTTCATAAATGTAGGTAATTAAGATGATGCTCATATTTCCTTTATGTTGATACACATCGTAATAAACCGTTCATTCTGTGTGTCTGTTTAGAATGCTTTTATTAATAACTTAAAGGCACAACTCACTATCTTGGATGTAAAATAAGATAAATCATGAAAAACTATTGCCATTTTAAAATTCATTCAAATAATGTCATTTTAAAGTATAAAAATAAAACTGCACAATATGTGGTTATAGAATAAATCTAGAATTAGGCACCAATAGTCTTAATTTTTTATACATAGCTCTGGTGATAACTAGATCACAACCTTAAGCAAGTCAGCTTCTGCAACTATAAAATGAATGTACTAAACTAGTCTCTTGCTAAGAAAACTTCTAGTTTTACTATTCTAGGTTGTAGGAGTACTATCACCATCCAAAAAATAGAAACAAGACAAAATAACTTCATATAAAAAAACAAAATAACAGAGAAATACTATATAGTAGTACTTTCTATAATGGCCTAATTCATGGGATAAAAAATAGCTTCGTGTTCCTTTTTAAAAAATAAATGTCAAATTTCAGCTTTGAGTATAAATAAAAGTTTATTTTTATTATCTTTATAAGCATTTAAAGTGTCACCCAAAAAATGTATCTCACAAAGTAACATTTTACTAAATGTTGTATATACCTAAAGTCTAAAGTGAAGTTAATAAAAATGGTTTCTATTTAGAAGGTTTAAAAATCAATTTTGAATGTCCTTCCACCAGGCTTTAAGATCCCCTTTTCTCATAATACTTACTCTTCCTTATAGTTTATATGTAATCAGTCAATAAATAAATCAATAAGTATTCACTGAGAGTGTTCTGTATATTCACTCTTGGATGCATGTGGTGGAAGATGGACCAGGAAGACTAAGAAATGGTTATTATTTAATTTGAAAGATGAGACTAAGACAAATGAAAAAATAATAATGAACAATGAGTGAAAATATGTGAGAAATTTGCAACAAATTGTAGGAAACATAATTATTTGAATTACAGAAGTAGGAGAGATCCTATGGAATGGGTATTTACATAAGGTTTCATGAAGAAGGTGGAATTCGAACTAAGTACATTTTCAATAGTCATAGAGAAGCTAGGAAGGGCGCCAAAGAGGGAAAATGTGGTCTTTATTTTTTTTTAGAGAATATTGAGTAAAAGGACTGGCTGGATTGGAGGGTCCTAGGAGGCAACTTATGGGGAATGAAACTGGACATTTAAGTTGAAGTCAGCATTAGACAAAAGAACTAGGGTCATATTACACTACCATGATTTTCAGAGGGGAAAATCAGACTCTGAGACTTCAACCGGAAGTCATGGTAGTTGTCCAATTGAAAAGTGATAAAAATCTTGTCCTAGGATGGAGACAGTTGTTAAATTAGCAACGTGACTTCTTAACAATTAATTGATGATGGAGGGAAATGGTTTCAAAATTGTGACTCTGCGTGTTTAGAATATAGCAATACTTGCTATTTCTAGATCTACAGAAGGATCCAGTTTTGAGACAATCTTGAACCACACTTGAGAAATAAGTATTTTCATATAAAATTGATGTATATAATATATGTGTATATATGTATACACACATACACACATATACACTAACTATATGTATATTGTGTGTGTGTGTGTGTGTGTGTGTGTGTGTGTGTGTATATAACTCATATATATGAATATGGAAATGTCTGTTGGAAACAAGAAATTGAAACCCAAGAAGTCAGGGCTAGAGATAGGGATTTGAGAGTCATGTAATATATTCAGATAATATTTGACATCATAGAACTATGATATTTACAGTTAAGAGTGTATTTATTGAACGAAGCAAGAGAAAGCCGATGCCAGGGCTCCTGGTGGGTAGGGAGAAAATTCAAATTCACTGAAAGAAAAAAGATTGTTAAGAAGAGAGAAAAAATTTAAACATTCAGAAACAAAGAGTTTCATAAAGGTGAGAATGGTCAACCCAATTAAAAGCTTCAAATAACTACACTTGAAAGAATGCTGAGCAAATACACTAGACTTAGTAACTAGGAATTTACTAGTGATCCTCCACTTATAACCCTGCTCTTTTAGAGAATAAATACATATCTTTTCCTAGCCATAAGTTTACCACTTCTTATCCCTGGCCTTCCAGTATATGTGGAATTGAAATAATACATCCTCTCTGGTTGAAATTACAAATTATGAACCATCTTTTTCTCTCCTTCCAACTTCAACTTAAGATCCAGCTACTGGCTGATCTTCTCTAGCCATCCACGCTAAAATGACATCTATCTCCCTCCAATGAACCTGTGGGATTTGAGCCACTTGATTGTCACAGATGCTGGAATGGTAAAAGTCAGAAAGTTTTTTTGTTTTTTGAAGAAATGAGGGTGTGAAAGAGAGACAAAGCAGCATTTAGATTTCCCGTTCATATTTTTAGGTTGACATATTTTTTTATCCCTGGGTTGAAATAAACAGCCAGACATTTTTGTCTCCCATTATTGCAGTCTCCCAAACCAGAAGAACTGAGTTGCACTGAGCTGGTCTCTGGTCTTCGTGTCCTCCTCTATTCACTCAGCCCACATCCTTCCTAGAACCTTTTTCTCAATGTCCAAATTTCCTTCTTGGAATCCTTAATTGCCCTTTAGTGCCTGTAGGACAAAACCCACATTCTTCAGTCCAGTATTAAGTACCACCCATTTCATGCCACGCTGCTTTATTCTTATCAGAAGAAACCCCTTGGTGATATCAAAAAGAATCACCTTAAACCAACCTCTGAATTTGGCCCATGCTACCCCTTCAGCCCTTAATCTCTCAGCCCCTTGTCTCCAGTCATCCAAACTCTCCCCACCTTTCTGTTCTTCAGGACCAGCTCACATGCCATTTCCTTAATGTGGTCATCCTGGAACACCCCAAACCACATCAATCTCTTCCTTTTCTGAAATACCACAGCCCTAAGGTGCACATCACTAACTTGAGCATTTTTTTATTCTTCCGTTTTATATTGTTTAAACCTAGTTACGATTTCATCTAGTTAATTTCATAAGGACAAGAGATTTCTCCAGATGAAAATGTTATGCGTTTTATAGGATTATTGGGGCAATTAAATAATATATATATAGACATAAGTAAGTGGCTAAAAAATGTTTGTGCTAAGAAGAGGACAATTCCGTTTTGCCTCAAAGTGTCCAGTACAGCAGTGAACACACATGGTAGACCTTATGATTAGAAAATGAATGAATGAATGACTATTTGATAGAGAAGAATGGACTCTGATAAAGGAAGCACAGCAGGGGAAAACATTGCCTATAGAGAATATTGGTCAGTATCTTCAAAGAGTGAAACCAGGATTTTTGTCCCTGAAATCCACTTGTTGAAGGCAAAGAAAAACAGCCTTAAGTTCCACTACTTTTTACTAGCAAAGTTAGATCAACAGAGTGACAAATTGGTTTATAATGACATGAAGCACTGCAAACTCAGATTTATACTAATAACTCTCTACGTTTCATAGTTTTACTGGTTTTAATATTTTTAAAACAGAAAGAAAATTGTAATGCTTTACCATCTAAGATAAAGAACAACTTTTGACAAAAAACCCTACAACTTCCAGATAGTAATAGGATTTAAATTCAGGATGAAATTGTTAGGTAAAATTTTTCAGAGTATCTAAAAAAACTGTTTTCTAAGAAAACTAGAGAAATGAAAAAACTTAGGCATGTGATAAACACAAGCTTCCCTACGCGCTGATAGTAACAAGGATCTATCTTAGGCGCATGGTGATCATTAGCATTAATTCAGTTCCACGTGCATATCAAGACCCAAATAGGGCCCTGATGTTTTCCTCTTTGAATGTGTGAAAGTTATATTTACTCAGACAATCTAGTACTCTAGTTATAAAGGGCTATTAATAACCACCTGCGTCTGTGCTTCATTTGCTAAGGGGGAAAAAAATCACCTTACATCCAGAAACTGGGCAAGGCCAGTTTTGACCTCCATCCTTCAACTTACACAAAAATGAACTGTGGAACCATAGTCATGAAACTTGCCTCCAGTATTCTAAGAATAACATATACATTGTTTTACATATGAGAGGCAATGGTTTTGAAGTGCTCCAGATTCGAGATAGAAAACCTACATTTGAATTTTGCCTCAACCAATTACTAGTTACATGAACTTGAGTATGTAATTGATAAGCCTTCATTTCTACATCAGTAAAGTGGAAATAATGACTCCTTGCATACAGATCTATTGTAGGGATTAAGTGATATGTCATTTTTGAAACCTAACATACAGTGTCTAACATAGAATAGATGTTCACTCTGTTTTGTTTTGTTACCAGTTTGTTTACATCTACAAGTAAGCTTTAAAGTATTTTTATTCATTAAGGAATGAATACATTGTAAACTGTTTCCTCCTTTCACACTAGTTCCTCATTACCTTCTCAGAAAACAAAAATACAATATTTAAATTTACAATGAAAGGACTAACCAGTCAATTTTGAGAGCCTTTGCCAATTAAGTTCCTTTGACATCCTGGAGAACTACACTGACAAGTTTAGGACAAATTCATTTCACTACTCTGACATTTGAAGTTAAAATATGAAGGTTAAAAAGAAGTAGTTTAGGTTTTTACCTCATTTCATTTTTGTTTAGCATCTCTTCTTTAATTGTAGTAGTTAGTAGTATTGGTAATATTTGTATATAATGAGGATGAAAGCTATGCCAGGTGTCGTGTCTTATGTCTATAATCCCAGCACTTTGGGAGGTTGAGGCAGAAGGATTACCGGAGCCCAGATGGTTGAGGTTGCAGTGAGCCATGATTGTGCCACTGCACACTAGCCTAGGACAGACTGAGACTCTAATGACTTAAAAAAATAATATATGATGAAAGCTGTCAAAGATTTTTGCTTTATTTGATAACTGACCAACATCAGGAATCCTATCTTTTTAAATATATGATTGACACATAAGAAGTCTACATAGTTATGGGTTACAGTGTAATATTTCAATAAATGTATTAGTTGTGTAATGATCAAATTAGGGTAATTAGCATATCCATCACCTTAAACAATTTTCATCTCTTTGTGATAAGGACATTTAAAAACCACTCTTCCATCTACTTTGAAATATACAATATATTATTTTTGTTAATTCTAGTCATCCTACTATACAATTGACCACCAGAACTGATTTCTCATATTAAACTGTAGTTTGCTACCCATTGGCTGATCTCTTGTCATCCTCATCTTCCTCTACACTCTTTAGCCTCTGAAATTGGCCTAAATGTTCATCAGTGGATGAATGAATAAAGAAAATATGGTATATGTGCCCAGCGAAATACTATTCAGCCATAAAAAAAGAATGAAATCTTGTCATTTGCAGCAACATGGATGAACCTAGAAGACATTGTGCTAAGTGAGATAAGCCAGGTACAGAAAGACACATACACCATGATCTCACTCATATGTGGAATCTAAAACATTGTTATTCTGGATACCAATCAATAAACAAAACATTTGTTCCTTGCTAACAAACACTAAGATACATGTATTCATTCATTATCAGAGTGTTCACTGTGTGCAAAATTTGAACTGAGACTTGGGAAGGAAACTTCAATAGGAAATAGAAGATTTAGTTTCTGTCTTTAAGGAACATAAAATCGTATGGTATTGATAGACCAAACAAAAAATCACGACAGGAAGACAAAATTTACAAAAAAAAATTATTAGAGCCTTATTAGCAATTCAAATCAATGGTCATTTATTGAGACCCTACTAGGTGCAAGGCATTCCTTAGGCATCATGAAAGATACAGTGAGAAAATATTAAACACTATCATTAAGGACTTACATTCAACTTTGTGATAAATAATGGTAGATGACGAAGAAATGTGTGTAAAATGTTGAGTACAATGTAAGGACATAATGCTCAATTGTTGCTAGCCATTCTCATTGTTATTATTGATTATAATAATGTATGGATTAAAATATTTTATTTGAAATATAGCAAGCTATGTAGGTTCAAATGCAAAGTGCTCAATATTGCAGGGGATTTCTAACAGTATAAGGACAAATATTGGAGACAGGACAATAGAGAGGTACCTTAAGGAGACTGCAAATTTCAGGGAAGGTTTTCTTCAGCCTAAAGACTTGCTGAGTATGCCTCTGCAAAAGAAAGGAAGTGAAAAGACTGAAATATAAAAAGAGACTGGGTGAAAGATGGAGTAGGCTATCAGAAAAGTTGTGAGAGAACAGCATTAGATGGTAGCCATATCAGTGGCAGTGGCCAAGAATATGTCTTTTTTTAACAGTAAAATCAGAAGAAGAGGAGAGAATGATGGTAGAGAAAACGTGGCCTATTTAAGATGGTCCAGGGAATTCACACTATACAGGTTGCACTCTTTGAAGTAGGGAAGAAAAAGAGATCACCAGCCAGCAGTAAGGGAATAGGAATAGGAATTGGAATCTTGAAAAGTAGAAATTTAGTGTAATTGGTGTGGGCAATGAATGAAGATTCAGTTATCACTAGGGAGGAATATCCTATTTTGGAAACGTAGTCTGAAACTAGACTATATGATTATTTAAGTTTCTTTAGATATGTTTGATTGGTCTGGGTCTTAATTCAACAAAGCAAGAATGATATGAGAATAAACAGCAGGGGTAGAAGAGATTTCAAGCTCCAAGGTGACCTGAAGCAACTAAAGTCAAAATGGGTATAAGGGTTTGGGGAACTTGTAAGGGCCTAATTATCACAATGAAGTACCTATTTCAAGGGAACGAGGAACTGAATGACGGAGAAGGGGAGAAGGTGGAGATCAGAGAGTGAAATATCCGGTTTCTTGTTCTGAGAGACAGAATTGTCCCAGGTTTAGCCCAGTACCAAGGTGCGGCCATCCACATTGTTGAACTAGAGAAAGTCCAAGCACTATGAAGCAGGATTCTGCAAGACCTACTGTTTAAGTGATGAAGTTTCCCAGAACGATAGCAATAGTATCCTGGGGGAAATATAATCAGGAGACACATGACATTTTATTTGAGCTGTGTCCTAAAACATGATGATGAAAATGGATAACTTTAGACTTCAAAAAATTACCCTTCCAGAGAGGAGGCTCTCTGAGGGTAGAGGTTATGCTCTTTCTTCTCCATATCCCCTGTCAGTAGTGCAGTGGTTGTACAGTGTTGATGACTGATTACCAGGTTGTTTGTTGAATTAATGAATAAGTAAACAAATAAATGGTGAGTGAATTGGCAAAACATGAACATTGATTTGAAACATAGTGCACATTAAGGAGTATGTTGACCAATCCTCTTTGTTCTGGTGTCAAGACAGATGAAAGCAGGAATGGCTCTGTGGGAAAGTCCCTGAGGAATGGGATATGATCAATGATAACACAGTTTCATTTAGTCCCGAGAGGTGGACGCATGTAGGAGGAGGATCTCATGAAGCCTTGGGGGGGATGGGAAACTAATATGTGAAATGGGAAAGCAAAATGATTCGTGAATAAAGTTACTTTGTGGTGTTTAGTCCTAAGTTAAGCTTAAGAAGTTTCTTATTTACTATAACCATGAAATATCTAATAAAATAATAGCTAATAAAAATTCACCATTGCAAGGTGCTTTGGAAAGTCATTCTTTACTGAGTGCCTCTAGAAACTTGATTAGAAATAGGAACTATTCAAATTAGGAAAACATAATCCTTAAATATTAAGTGGAAATTTTAAATAAGCATCTTGAGTAGGGAATCTGAAGAACATATATAATGTGTTATCTTTGTCCCAGGAGACCCAGGTCTGGATCACCTAGTATAAAATTAAAAAATGAAACAAGTGCCTAGAATATAGACGAATGGGGACATAAAAATAATAGAGAAAATATTTAAAATTATATACACACACATACACACATGTGCACACACACTGAAGTGGGCCTTCCAATTGGCATTCCTCATACCAATTTTATGGTGTAATAATGTTGCAGTAAAGAATAACTTTTAATGTCATTGTGATCTTTTTAGCATGTAAGGCTTGTTCAAATGGTACCAAATCAAGGATGATGAAAAACTAAAGATAAATGTTCAGGATCCACTTGTGGGTGAGAACATGTGGTACTCAGTTCTTTGTTTCTATCATAGATCACTGACTATGATAGACTCTAAATCCATCCAAGTTGCCGCAAAGTCCATAATTTTGTCCTTCTTTATGGCTGTGTAATATTCCATCATATATATATGTACCACATTTTTTTATACAGTCCATTTTCGGTGGGCAACAAGAAAGGGATTGGCAGTAGAGGGACACTGCCAGGGGATCAAAAGGGGACACATAGCATCAATAAGGCTACCTGATGCTGAACCAGGCAAAGTGAGAACTAATGGGAGGCCTAAACTTCATCTGTACATTGGCCACTCATGTACCTAATCTCGAATTGTGCCCCACATCTTTAAAACAAAATAATAACAAAAAGTTAAAACAAAAGCCGGGCTCGGTGGCTCAGCCTATAATCCCACGCCTTTGGGAGGCTGAGGTGAGTGGATTGCCTGAGCCTGTGGGTTCGAGACCCGCCTGGGCAGTGAGACCTCATCTCTACAATAAATCAAAAAATCAGCCGGGAGTGGTAGCACGTGCCTGTAATTCCGGCTACCTGGAAGGCTGAGGAGGAAGGATCGCCGGAGCCCAACAGGTCGAGGCTGCGGTGGCTGGGAGCGGCCACTGCACTCCAGTCTGGGCGACAGAGTAAGACTCCAACTCAAAAAAAAAAAAAAAAAGTTAAAAAGAAAAGCTGAAAAGATGGAGTCCTCACTCTTGTTCTCGCTCTCATGTTGAATCATTATGACATAGTAGAAAGAGCAACAGGTTAAGAGTCAGGATACATAAATCCTATGTACAGCTCTTCCAGAAATTAGTCGTGTAACTTTATATGAATCGCTAACCTCACTGTACTTTAGTTGTATCATCTGTTAATTGAGAAAGTTAGACTAAAAATTTTGAACTCCATCCCACCCAACCCTTTCTTCTAATGAAATTTTACTGGAAGCATGAACAAAGAAAACAAAAAACTGGACCACACAGGAACTGGTGTGGGAATGGGAGGCTCTTGGGGCATCTGCCTCATGATGTCCTTGGTAGGAGGGTCTTGCGCTTGGTTGGTTCTGTTGTTGCTCTCTTGACATTTGTAACAACTTTTTAATGACAGTCCCCACATTTTCATTTTACACTGGGGCCTATAAATCATATAGCCTGTCCTGGTTATATCTCTCAGAATACACTAAAACCATAGCAGAGTTTAAGCCAGAATGGGAAGAGGTAGGATCAGAGATTCGCAGCCTGAAATACCAAATACCAGTTCAGTTCAGGTTGTCAGACTCCTTCCTGGGATATCTCCAGAGTGATTGAATCCCAAGTCAGGATCTAGACCTCAACTGAAAATCTTGCTTGAGCAAGATTAGGCTTCTTTAAGCCTCAATTCCATGCATCATGTTGTTAGCAAAGAAGAAAGTGGGGAAAAGAGTAAGAAAGTTTGTCTACCTTTATTATCCTCTTGGTTTAAAAACGTTCAATTCCTCTTATCCCTCTTACTTGGAGTTTAAATTAAAGTTGTTAAATTAGCTAGCTTTCTTACATGGGTTACAGAAACCACACAAGTTTAACCAAAATGCATTTCTCTGCAAGAGTTCAGTGGATATGTAGTGCTAATCAATGGCACAAGATCAGTTTTATCAGATAATTCAATTAGTACCTAAATACTTAACAAGAAGGGAGTCATACTATTAGAAAGCATGTCATTTTTTTCTTGATTGTATCTGTCACGTTTTTATAGGTTGGAAGAATTCTGTCAGCCAGTCAGATATCTGTCATGAAATCATCATTTTAAAATTTCTTCAATAATTTCATACATTGAGATTTTAAAAATAAAGTAGAGAAAGATGGGCTCTGAAGAGAGAAAAACAGAAGTAGCACTTGGCAGGTTAGACTGGAGGGTCATTTTCAGAGTCTAATCAGTGTGCACCAAGAAGAGCCTGTTCACTTGCTGGCTAATGAATGCTGTGGTTTTATTAGCTTTGCTTGCGATTAGGAATAGCTATCTCCACTTCACAGCGAGAGTTCCCACAAGAAATGACTGATATTCAAAGCTCCTTGAGTGCCTCCTTCATTCATTCAACAAATATCTAATAAGCACTGTTTTCCTTCTGATGTTGTCTGGGGTTTCCAGGCACCCTCAAAATGTTTTCTTAATCTGCGATGTGGTTCCCCCATCAGTAAGTGTGTTGTGTTGAGTTTTAATTGAAAAGAATACAGATGAAATTCTCTAGGCCTAGCCAGTGAACAAAAAGCAAATTGGTTAAGGTAATTAATTAACTGAAATCATGAAATTCTGGAACTTCAAGAACACCTCGGAAAGCACTGACTAGTTCATTTTACAGATGAAGAAATTGAGAATCAAAAACATAAAATAACTGAGCCAAAGTGAGAAGTCCAAAGACCACGAATCTGGTCTAATCACTCAATTATTGAATAATATAGTCCAAGCTATACTAGGACTATACTAGGCTGAATAACTATACTAGGCTGAATAACACATGGTTCATGCCTCTATCAGCTCACAAATATGTAAGCGAAAGGTTGTGATGTGATGTGATCAATTCAATGATTGAGACATACAGCTGCTATTCAGTAAGTGAAGAAGGACGGCGTGAACTTAGACTGAGATGACCAGGAAAGTTACCTGATGTGCCACTAATTCTTTGCTATTTTCTAGAACCATGTTACTGAATGTCTTATTTGACTATGTGAAGCAGAGGACTGAATTTCTAGAATAGTAGTCCTTAAACTGGGCATGGGTCAGAATTTCCTGAAGAACTTGATAAACCCCAGATCACTGATTCTGTGTAATTCTTTTTGGGCCCCAAGAATTTGCATTTTGAGTAAGTTCCCAGGTAAAACTGGTGCCACTGGTCTGGGGAATCACATTTTTAAAACCACTGATTGTCCCAGAACATTCTTAGGTTTTGTGTGTCTCTACCCAAAGCATGAGAAAAGAGCACAGAATTGTTTAGCAAAATCACCTTACTTTGTAAACTACACTAAAATGTAATAAAATAATCTAAGAGTCTTTTTTGGTAATATACCAGATTTTTAGACTAACGGTCATGTGAAAGATAAGTGTATACTGTCTAGCTTGGGAATTGAAAAAAAAAAGTCATGGACTCTAACATTCTGCACCAACAAAAAACAATCAAAATTGTCTAAGGGTTAGTAGTCTCTAAATCTTGATTTTTGCAACCCCCGATATAAAATCTCCTGCTGTTTAGGGAGATATTTGATCCTGCAGATTATTACAGATTCCCATTCCCTGTTCACTCTTCACCTCTCTCACCTGAAGCTTCTTTCTATACATGCTCACTGACATCTGAACATTTGCTCCCTAGAGAAAGCCATGTCAGAGCAGGCGAGGAGAGACCAGCCAAGACACTCTACTGATTTCAGGAAGAGAAGGAAACTTCTCTGTTGCTCCTGACGACCCTTCCCTGGCTTTATATATGCCTCTGTACCAGTCGGAGGTTCTTTGAGACTGCCCGTGCAGCTGTATAATGAGACAAAGATCCTACTTTGCCCTCATGGTTGATTTTAGATATCTAGTGCCAATATGTATTTTGGAAGGCTTCTGCAAAAATGTACACATGCATTTTTAATGATGAAATGCTTATGTTCATTAATTAGTCAACTTTAAACAAAGTAGCTATGAAAATTTGTATATCTCGACAAATGTTGAACACGTACTTCTTTCTACTAAAAGGTTCGATACAAAATAATTTTATAAGTTTTCCTATCATCTAAGATGTTAATAAAGAGACAAAGTTTTTCCAAAAGTTAATAAACACAGTTATTTGGATTTGTGATTGCTTCTTCAAGTCCCTTTGTCCTTTACATAGTGAAGGGAGCAAAAACCAGAAAATATGGTAAATGCATAATTTCTACATTACAGTGAAGTGTGTGTGTGTATATATATGTATTATATATACAAATACATACATATTTGTGTATATAATGCATGTATGAGCTCTCCTATTATTACATATATGTATTTACATGTCTGTATGTTGCAGAGTCACAACCATTATTGTATATGTCTCCAAATATGACAGTCACAGAAATGGAAAAAAAATTATCAACCTCACGTCCTTTTCTCTAAGAATACTCTCAGGCACTAGTAGGCACTCAAAAAACAATTATTAAACAAAGGGATGGATGAATGATTCTATTTAATTTTTTTATATATACTTGCTGCGGTTCTTCTATAGCTTCCAAGATATTTTGTTTTCCAAAAAGATCATTTATTCATTTTGATGATGTTTATTTACATGACTTAACATAATATTCAAATATATTTCTTCAATTTTAAATGAAAATTTAAAATATACAGGATGTAAAACCAGTGACAAAAAAGTATCTGTCTTTCTAAGTGAACACTTGCTTGTCACAAAAAAAAAGAAAAGAGAAAGAAAAAGTATTAGGGCTATGCTATAATTGAACTACCTATGAACATTAAACAAAACCCACATTTGAGTATCTCTGAGAAAGTATTCTAAAGCAACTTGATGATGGAAGCTGACATTAAGGGACATTATTCTGAGTTCTGTTAACATTGCTTGTTTTTTTGGACAATTTTTAACATCAGTCTATAATGATGATGATATCTATCTATATCAATATATATCTAAGACAGATATAAAGGTATTTATAAAGGTATCATTAATAAACAGCATTAGTAAGACTAGCCAACATATTTCCAAGAAAATAGATGCTTTTCTGACTTGAAGCAACCTGAAAATTTAACCTAACACTAGTAAAATATACATGGCCATCAGGAAACATTTTTAATTAATGAATTTCTTTTTCTTTTTTGGATAGAGAAAAGTTTATCTAACCTTAGGGAAGGTTGAGATATTTGCAAGACATTAGGGTAAATTCTAGGACTAAATGCAAAATCTCTGGAGAAAGTATGGGAAGAAATTACTTGAGATTTCTTGTGAATTTTTGTTATGGTTTGATCATAAATACCATGCAAATATCCTTTGTCAGTGTGTTTTGGCAGTTCTTCCAAGGAGACCAGGGAGTGAAGAGGATTATGGAAAGAAGGAAAATGAGGTTGATTTTACACTAGAAATACAGTGGGGAATTCTATAACCTTCTAGCAAATTTTCTACCTCATTCCTGTGTCCACCAGACAGTATTACATAATCTTTGTAAAAACGAAAATACAAACTTTCAAATGCAATGAAAACTTCATTTTTCCCAACAATTTTGAGAGTAACCCAAATTTAATTCCATCATTTGTTCTAATACTATAACAATTAGGGTAATTTTGGTTTTAAGAGACTGAAGCACAACATAGCTTCCATTAGAAAAAGAAGTTTTGTGGTTCACAGAATCTAAGGAAGGTGGTTAGCAGAGCCACTGCAAGATGTAACTTGGTCTCAGGAACAAGAGGAGTTAGAAATGTACTGTCAGGATGTGCCGTTTTGTCTGCTATTTCTCTGTGTGTCTGCTTTATTCTCTCTTTATAAATCTTCTTTCTCTAGATGGAGAATAGCAATTTCTTCTTTCTACATCTTATAACTAGTCATTTAGAAAAAAAAAATACTTTAGTGTTCTTTTTGAAGCAAAGTCCTAAAATCATACGGGAGAGATGTATTGAATTTAATTAAATCTATTGCCTGCCACTCAACAAGTTGGCCTGGAAAATAGAGGGCTAAGATTGACTCACTTGAGGTACAGATAATCAACTGTGGCCAGGGGAGCAGGATAATGTGATAGCATAGCAGCTCCTTGTGTACCACAGGGTTCAGAAATAGGGAGATGGAGAGCCGTTCCCAGGCAAAGGAGAATGTTGTCATGCAGGGCAAAAAGACCATATGTTACTCGTACCTATTGCATCCCCAGTGAAAAGTCACATTATTTCCATTCTAGTTATACCTAGTTCATGAAAGTTTCACTCTAACCCACTTAAGTGATCCTGGATGTAAGATATATAACCAGTAACATATCTATAACACATGAAAAAAAATTCTGAACACCATCTTCTTCATGAAACCCTTTTTGAATACTCATCTGAGCCCTATCCAACTTGTGCAAGTGTTTACGGTTACCCTTACACAATTTATCATATAATTGTTCTAGAATTGCCTGGATATTAGGTCTAAGTCCCTAGATCAACTGTAGATATCTTGTTTTATGCTTCCTTTTACTAAAAGACCTCTACACCAGGATTGATGTTAAGGACATAATTTGTTTTACATTCACTCCATAAATGATTCTTGAGAGCCTACTAATTTCTAGGCAACATATTCAATACTCAGGATACAAAGATGATCAAAAATGGATCCTTAAAGAGAGCACATGGTTTGATGTATTTTGTCTTTATCACACTTGACATAGAAATCTAGCATGGCCAAATTTGATCTAGCAATTGAATTGCCTCTCCAAACACCAGTAGTGTATCTAGATGCAGCTTAGTTTGCCTATCCAGAAAAATCAGAATTTTCTTCCCTTTTAAGCCAAAAGGCTATTAATGCAAATCCAATTGAATTTGCATTTGATTACATTTCTGATGGAAACATTCATATGCAAATGAAAATTCATGCAAAGATCGCCAGATAATTCAAATAGTTGCTGAAATATCAAGACAAAATTAGGATATGAAATGTACATCCATCCATGTTTACTGGGTTACACCAAGGTCATCAAGTGGAACAATGTTCTTGAAAAACTTAAACCACATCTTAAATATTTGACCACCCTTGGGTAAGTAAGAACTCAGAAAGGAGTTATTATATTACTTTCTGCTGTCATAGTACTGAAAAACATGTCATTCACTGGGAAAATGAGTCAAGTTATTCAAAAGACATTCATCCTGGATCCACCATTTTTCCTCTCTTATCTTTTCTTGCCATCGAAGGCAAAAGATAGATATGTAGTTATTTTGATAATCTCAAACAATGAGATCTGAAATTATTTTGAGGATCCAAAACGATGAGCAAATAGTTTATGCAAGTTGGTAATTTCTACGTACTCCATGGGCCCTCGGTTATGCAAGTTAAATGACATCATCACAGTCACACCAATAACTACCCTTTGGAAAGCATCCATGGCATTTTGAGTATAGCAGGGGAGAAGTTATCTTAACTAATACCCTATCCCCATATTAAGTCCAGCTAAGAAAATATTTAAGCATTTCAAGGTATAAAAATCTTAATCCACTACTGCACTTTCCAAACTTTTTATTTTATTTTATTTTTTAGACAGGGTCTCACTCTGTCACCCAGGCTGGAGTGCAGTGGCCGGATTATAGATTGCTACAGCCTCAAACTCCTGAGCTGAAGATTTCCTCCTGCTTCAGCCTCTTGAGTAGCTAAGACTATAGGCATGAGCCACCACACCCAGCTATGGTTTTTTGTTTTGTTTTGGTTTGGTTTGGTTTGGTTTGGTTTGGTTTGGTTTTCATAGAGATGGGGTCTCAATATGTTGCCCAGGCTGGTCTCAAACTCCTGGCCTTAAGTGATCTTCCCTACTCAGCCTCCCAAAGTGCTGAGATTATAGGTGTGAGCCACTGCACCCAATCCCAAACCTATTTTTGAGGAAAATACAGGTCTTCCATTGTTCTTGTTAAACTTCACAGAAGTTGGAGAGGCAAAAGAGAAAAGCTTGTGATCATAGCATTCAGGATTATTAGCACTTAGTGTAATGGTTTACAAAGAGTACTTCTGCTTCCTTAGCCTCCTAACTGGTTTCCCATAACTTACTTTTCTCTTCTTCCAGTCCCTATCACACTGTAGCCAAAGTTGTCATATAAAACACAAATAAGCATAACTTCATCCAACCATCCTCCTTTCTTAGCACCCTTCAATGGCATCCTGTTTCTCTTAGACTAAAAACCCAAGTCCTTAACAAGGCTTTTACCCGCTGCATGGTCTGTTCCTGTCTGCCTCTACCCTTCAGTCGCACAGCTCCCTGTAACCCTCTGCACTCCGGCACTATCCTTTTAGATCCTGAGATGTCGCACGAGTCTTTCATTTGCCATGTTGCACACGCTGGTCTTCCCCAGCTTCTAGTTAGTTAACTTCACACACTCTCCGTGAAAGTTTTCCTGGTCTTCTAGATGCCATCAGGTCCTCTGTTACTTCTTATTCCACCATACAACTGTCTTTTATAATACTTATTTGAGTTTGTAATGATATATTTATTTTTGAGATAATATCAGTTGTACTGATCTTCCTCTTGGCTTCTGAAGGATGAGCCTAGGTCTGTTTTTTGCTCACCAGAGCAAGATATGATGCCTATCACATACCAGGAATTCAATAAATATTTGTTGAACTAATGGAAGGTTCTGCTTTCTATTCTTCTCCTCTCAAATCCACAAATTTATAATAATTAAAGACAAAAAAAAGAACTGGCTTGCACATCACTGTGCCACAACTTGCCAAGGAGAATTCGTATGGCTAATGCTATAATATCATTTATGGCAGAGAAGATAAAGTAAAGAACCCAGAGGGAGCCGGGCTCGGTGGCTCAGCCTGTAACCCCGCGCCTTTGGGAGGCTGAGGTGAGTGGATTGCCTGAGCCCGCGGGTTCGAGACCCGCCTGGGCAGCGAGACCTCATCTCTACAATGAATCAAAAAATCAGCCGGGCGTGGTAGCGCACGCTTGTAGTTCCGGCTACTGGGAAGGCTGAGGCGGAAGGATCATCGGAGCCCAGCAACTCGAGGCTACGTTGACTGGGAGCGGTCACTGCACTCCAGTCTGGGCGACAGAGTGAGACTCCAACTCAAAAAAAAAAAAAGAACCCAGAGGAGTCAAGGTTAACTGCTTTCCAAAACTATGAGAGAAAAATTCCACCATTAATTGTGCCAGCAGAGCACTGATTTCGCCTATAGTAGCATAAAGAATAGTGTAACAGCTACTCTCCCAACTCTATATTATGCATGCAAAATATTATTTAGAATATTTAAGCACAACTTATTTCCAAAACACATCTAGGGGTTTCAAATATACAAAATTTTGTGACACAATTGCTAAAATTGGGCTACAACTATTATTCATTTCACAGGAACAGAGTAATAATTACAAAAGTTAAAAATCATATTAAAATCACACAGCAGTAGAGCCAGTTTCTTAACTCCCTCTGACTTTTTATTTTATTTCTATCAGCTGTGAGCATAATTTTATTTTCAGCAGCTTTAAAATATTGAGCTAAAGATTGAAATTATAGGGGAAGATAAACTACCACATTCCGTGATTTTTTAACAAAGTTGTGCTATTATCTTTCTAGGAATATCTGTCCTTTTGCATCTGTTCAGACTATGTAGTCCTGACTGTGTGGGATATTCAGAGGATGGAGGGTTAAAAGCTTATATTTAGCAACAGGATGTGTCTGTGGTTAGGAGCGTTAAGTTTAGTGGACAATGAAAAATTAAATATACTTTTCTTAAAAGGAAGTTTTATATAGACTATTAAACTAGCTTTGGGCTTATGTTATCTCTCATGTTTATGAATCTTGGAATGTAGTTCTTTCTTTTTTTTATTTTACACTAGAAAACATTTTTAAATTTCTTTCATTCTTTGTAAACTATGTAGACTAACATCCCAGGAGGGAAAAAAAATAACTTATTTAACTTAATGAAAGGTGTCCTCTTTTTGCATATATTATGAGAATAAGCATTTCAATCCAATAATTGATCATCTTCGATACTTCTTACAAATAAATCAAGTATTTGTACTCTCATTGCCCATCAGCATTTCTTATTGACGAGGATGTCGATGAACTTGGGCTCCTGGAAAGAAGGCCTTGAAAAGACATTTCTTCTCCTTTTATGATTTCAGTGAAGAATGCAAATTGCACAGCAGACTTTGAGGAATACTTTGCCAAAAGAAAACTGGAGGAACGCGATGGCCATGCAGTCAGCATCGAGGAGTACCTTCAGCGCAGCGACACAGCCATTATTTACCCAGAAGCCCCCGAGGAGCTGTCTCGCCTTGGCACGCCAGAGGCCAATGGGCAAGAAGAAAATGGTGAGGCTGTAATTCATTTTTAGCCACTACACTGACCTCTGCAGCTGTTACAATTACAAATGCACTACATGCCTGGGTGTTTACCTTAAAATTTGAAGAACAGCTGCAGAGGCATGGAATTTCATGAGCAAAGATTAGAACTGTAATTTTAGGGTATTGTGAAATTTTTTTGTCAGCAAATTTGTGTCATTTGTACATCCAATAAAGAACAAGAACAATTAGAGCCCATTTCTAAGAGATAAAAATATCTAAATTTATTCCTATCTTTCTGAAATATTTTACTTTTGAGGAAAATAAAAAGTTGAGAAATACCGACCCTCCCTCACCTTGAGTCCTTCTCCACTGACACCTGAAAAGCCCTTTTGCACCGTGAGTTCCTGAGGAATATGTGACTCCAGGTTTAATAGGAACTGTCAGTCACCTAAAGAGAAGTTCCTCATTCATCAGCTGTTTAAATTCCCCCCCACCCCCCACCCCCCCAAAAAAGCTCAAGTAATTAATTAATTTTCCAGCGCAGCGCAAGCTGATTCCGACAAGTCTGTCCTGGGTGTGTGAGGGGACTGGTGTGCGAGGGGGCCGGGTGCAATGATGGCACTCTGGCGGAGCAGATTGCAGTGATTCCTGTCATACCATCCCGGGCAGTCAGCCCATTAGCTGCCATTGATTTACTGACCTTTTGGCCCGCTTCTCTCTCTCCCGTCTCTCGGCTACAGACCTGCCACCTGGAACTCCAGATGCTTTTGCCCAACTGCTGACCTGCCCCTACTGCGACCGGGGCTACAAGCGCTTGACATCACTGAAGGAGCACATCAAGTACCGCCACGAGAAGAATGAGGAGAACTTTTCCTGCCCTCTTTGTAGCTACACGTTTGCCTACCGCACCCAGCTCGAGCGGCATATGGTGACGCACAAGCCAGGGACAGATCAGGTGGGGGGTTGGTTTTAAGTGATTTCTTTCTATAATAACCCCTTAGAGGAACGATATTGCTTTGATTGGCAATCATTATTAATTTTTCATGGCATTTTGAAGATGCAGATCTTTTAATGGTAATAGCTTTAATTGAGGTCTAAATGATTTTTTGATGGTCTCTTCTAATATGATTTAATAGTCTTATGTTCACGATCGAATGAGTGTGTTAATTTCTAATTTAGAAATTTTATTTGCACTTTAACTTGACTTTAGTTTCATTTTTATGTTCCACAAAAAGTGAATGAAATTGTAGCATTTTAATTATACATTATTAAACATCTCAGCAATTTTAATTCCATTTTTCACCTAGTTTTACTTAGAAATTTTCTTTTCATATAGGATCTAAGTCATGGTAAGAGATGGGTGTGTTTCTTTCATTTGTCATATAAGCTGCTACTAGATTGTTAAATCTAATTAAGTGTTTTAAGGAAAATAAAAAGGGCATATAGCATATATGTATATCTACAATAAATGGGATTACCACTCATACATTGGATGTACATTTTAGATGATCCCTTCTTGATATGCTTGATGTTAAAATTGTTCCACCTCTTTCAAAGAAAAAGCCTGTCTTGGACAGGTAAGCATAGTTTCTCAAACCCTTAAAATGACTAAACAGGATTGATTCACAGCGTCCCTTACATGTTTCAGCAAAACTACTCTTTCTGTCCTCCTGGGGGGATTGACTCTGCAAATTGATTTTATGATATGTGCAGTTGCTAACAGAAATAGTGCGCCGTAAGTCACAATTAGTGGCCCTACAGATCTGGAATCACCCTACATAAGCCTTGACACCATATCTGTTTTAAAAAAATCATTAAACTTAACATTTTATATAAAACTCATATTTTTTTTTCCCCTATGGGCTTTATTTTCTCTGAAGAGGGAAAAAAATGGCTAAGCAAATCACAATCAGGCAATGGTGATAATACTATAGTATGGAATTTTACTATTTTAAGAGAATAGCACAAATAAATCATCCCATTTATATGTGATTGGCCCGGTTACCTGAATACTTTTCGAAGATCAGTTATAAAAAATACGCTTGCATAGTTACACTTATGTAACAGTTTATCTCCCTTTGCTTATGTGCACAAAAACTCTAGGAAAAAAAAGTGCCTAGATATTTATCTAGCATAACCGCTTTAAATTTCACATGCAGAAGTGTGATTGTGTTGGCGCATTATGAATGGTAGCTTTGGTGTTGAAAAGTCCCCTCATTTGCTCATGGCATTTACAATTAGTAAATTAAAATGATTGTATCATATTAACAGTGGCACAACTAAAGTTTATAGTAGTCCTCTGAGGGCTGTGGGGGGAGACAAAGCAGCTGTTGCTGTTTGTTTATGCAACTCAGCAACATATGAGCGCTGGTCCCTCAATGGCGCTCGGCGGGTTGGGCTCTGCTTGATCTTTGAAGGTTGCTGCTGTTTGAACAAACCTCCCTGTGTCCCATGTAACACCATCTGTCTCACTAGGAATGTGGGAAGATTCAGCACACCCTAGCAGTTGTCATACCGTTTCTGTGCTGTCTTTTTGCAAAAGGCTTTTGTGTCATTGATGCTAGAAAAAGGCTGACCTCCTACCTTGAGCATCCAGAGTGGATGACTGTATTTTTTTTTTTTCAGAATTCTAAGTCACACAGCTTTTTTTCCCCTTGTTCAAAAAGGTCAGCTGTGTTTGATTATATCTTTTCTGCTTTTAACTTGTCTTTTCAGCAAACTTTTTTTCTTTTTTGTCCCTACTCCTTAGCACACTACTAAAAAGGAAAATGAAAAGTCGTTGAAGTCTTTCCTACTGGCCTGTGATAAAGCTGCTCAAGCAGTTATAACCCAAGATGTTGTCTCTTACATTTGATAATGAATCAGATCTGATATGCAACACCTCAGGAAAAACAGGGTTTACATTTGCTTGCTACTAGCACAGTGAATGGGATATTTAAACATGCTTATCGTGTCATGAAATATTTATAGTCAAGGTTTTTGTATTTGTGTGCTTTCAGGTTTTTTTTTTTTCTTCTTTTTTTCTTTTTAAAATTTTTGGATTGCTTAGGTATAAGACATACTTTTACACTGATACAGAAAATTTGATAAAATTTGTGTGAGGCTTTTTTTGTTTGTTTGTTTTGAGACTATACAGAATTTTCAGGAAACAATTTATTTTTTTCTTGATGAAATAGTTGCAATCTAGCAGGAAATCTTCATGTGTTAGAATTTGTAGTAAACACACACACACACACACACACACACACACACACACACACACACATCTTTACAATTATAATTCTCAACTCCAAAGGCTCAAAGAAACATTTTGGAAAAGGCACTACAGAAATAATTCTGAAGCAAGCATCAGATGCACATATGAAAGCACTTTTTTTATTTGTTCCAGTTTTATTACCAACATTATCACTTTTATTGCTACTCTGAAAAAGTGGGCAGATAAATAAGCATACACTCAAACCTTTTGGCCTGTCAAGAAAATAGAGGCCTTTTAAAAATATTCTTAAATTTTCTTTGTTCATCCTGCACAAAACTGATGTCAGTCTTTCTCCTTTTATAGCACCAAATGCTAACCCAAGGAGCAGGTAATCGCAAGTTCAAATGCACAGAGTGCGGCAAGGCCTTCAAATATAAACACCATCTGAAGGAACACCTGCGAATTCACAGTGGTGAGTAGCAGAGGTGCTGGCACTTGCATTTGCATTTTGTTGAATTAGGGGAATTTTTAAAGATTGTTTAAAATGTACACAGTCCTGTTTGCAACTTTTCACAACTACCCATTTATTTCCTAAACTATGTGTGGCTGATTTGTCTTCATGAGACTTATGAGACTACCAATACACTAACTTATAAAAAGAGGAGAGATACTTATACTACTTAAAAATTATAAATGCTTTGACTTGTTACAAAATCTAGAAGCTCCTTTTTGTCCTTCTAAAATTCTTTCATCAGCTTAAATATTTTTGACCTGAGGAAACTCAACTGGCAAATTTTGAAGGATATCATTTTTGATACCTAACCATAAAAGAAAATGTTGGAATAATTTTGGATAAGAGCTGTATATGATAAGTGTTCCCTGATTCCTGAGGGGTGTGTATCACAGAACAGTATCCTACCACGGAGATTTCTTCTGTATAACTAGTTTGATAGCTCTGCCAAGCATTTTATTACCAAATTGGATGCTATTCAAAGGACTAGTTGGATTGATAGAATAAATGGAATCTTCACAAAGTTGATTAAAGCCATGGCTACACTTCCCTTTAAAGACTGTGGCATCTTTATTGTGCTATTGACCACACATTAATCTGACACTCTGTGTAAATAGGACTCTGCCCATGTCAAGACAAGATTTGGGATCTTAGCTGAAAAAGGCATAGATAGCCCTTACCTTCCACTGCAAATATCTTGAATTATGTCCTCCCAGGATAGATAAAGCCCAGAAATGTTATGGTCACATAATTCTAGTCTAAGTACCTAGAAGGTAGAGGCACCCCACTGTGTTCTTCTCATTTGGTTTCACAGATTCTTGTCTTGGTAGACAATTGCAATTATTACCTATTCAGAGAAATGTAATGTTAATTTTAATTATCATTTTAGGTGAAAAACCTTACGAATGCCCCAACTGCAAGAAACGTTTCTCACATTCTGGTTCCTACAGTTCGCACATCAGCAGCAAGAAATGTATTGGTTTAATCTCTGTAAATGGCCGAATGAGAAATAATATCAAGACGGGTTCTTCCCCTAATTCTGTTTCTTCTTCTCCTACTAATTCAGCCATTACCCAGTTAAGAAACAAGTTGGAGAATGGAAAACCACTTAGTATGTCTGAACAAACAGGCTTACTTAAAATTAAAACAGAACCACTAGACTTCAATGACTATAAAGTTCTTATGGCCACACACGGGTTTAGTGGCACTAGTCCCTTTATGAATGGTGGGCTTGGAGGCACCAGCCCTATAGGAGTTCATCCATCTGCTCAGAGTCCAATGCAGCACTTAGGTGTAGGGATGGAAGCCCCTTTACTTGGATTTCCCACCATGAATAGTAATTTAAGTGAGGTACAAAAGGTTCTACAAATCGTGGACAATACCGTTTCCAGGCAAAAAATGGACTGCAAGGTCGAAGAAATTTCGAAGTTGAAAGGTTACCACATGAAGGACCCCTGCTCTCAACCTGAGGAGCAAGGAGTGACTTCTCCTAATATTCCACCTGTCGGTCTTCCAGTAGTGAGTCATAATGGTGCCACTAAAAGTATTATTGACTACACGTTGGAAAAAGTCAATGAAGCCAAAGCTTGCCTCCAGAGCTTAACTACTGACTCAAGGAGACAGATCAGTAACATAAAGAAAGAGAAGCTACGTACTTTGATAGATTTGGTTACCGATGATAAAATGATTGAGAACCACAGCATAGCCACTCCATTTTCATGCCAGTTCTGTAAGGAAAGTTTCCCGGGCCCCATCCCCCTGCATCAGCATGAACGTTACCTTTGTAAAATGAACGAAGAGATCAAGGCGGTCCTCCAACCTCATGAAAACATAGTCCCCAACAAAGCCGGAGTCTTTGTCGATAATAAAGCCCTCCTCTTGTCATCTGTACTTTCTGAGAAAGGAATGACAAGCCCCATCAACCCGTACAAGGACCACATGTCTGTCCTCAAAGCATACTATGCTATGAACATGGAGCCCAACTCTGATGAACTGCTGAAAATTTCCATTGCTGTGGGCCTTCCTCAGGAATTTGTGAAGGAATGGTTTGAGCAACGAAAAGTCTACCAGTACTCGAATTCCAGGTCCCCATCACTGGAACGGAGCTCCAAGCCGTTAGCTCCCAACAGTAACCCTCCCACAAAAGACTCTTTGTTACCCAGGTCTCCCGTAAAACCCATGGACTCCATAACGTCACCATCTATAGCAGAACTCCACAACAGTGTTACGAATTGTGATCCTCCTCTCAGGCTAACAAAACCTTCCCATTTTACCAGTATTAAGCCAGTTGATAAATTGGACCACTCGAGGAGTAATACTCCTTCTCCCTTAAATCTTTCCTCCACATCTTCTAAGAACTCCCACAGTAGTTCGTACACTCCAAACAGCTTCTCTTCTGAGGAGCTCCAGGCTGAGCCTTTAGACTTGTCATTACCAAAACAAATGAAAGAACCCAAAAGTATTATAGCCACAAAGAACAAAACAAAAGCAAGCAGCATCAGTTTAGACCACAACAGTGTTTCTTCCTCGTCTGAAAACTCAGATGAGCCTCTGAACTTGACTTTTATCAAGAAGGAGTTTGCAAATTCAAATAATCTGGACAACAAAAGCACTAACCCAGTGTTCGGCATGAACCCATTTAGTGCCAAACCTTTATACACAGCTCTTCCACCACAAAGCGCATTTCCCCCTGCCACTTTCATGCCACCAGTCCAAACCAGTATCCCTGGGCTACGACCATACCCGGGACTGGATCAGATGAGCTTCCTACCACATATGGCCTATACGTACCCAACCGGAGCAGCTACCTTCGCTGATATGCAGCAAAGGAGAAAGTACCAGCGGAAACAAGGATTTCAGGTAATGAGCCCATACCCTTTTGCACAGAGGAAAGGAGATGGCAATTATATCACTTACGTGCATGTAGGAAAAGACATCTTAGTGGGAAGAAAGTCAGAAATAGAAGGGTTTAGGATTTGTTTGTTTGTTTTCCCTTTTCTCTTTTTTCTTTTAAAGATGTGAAGTACAACTCGGGATTAGGCATACAAGTGACAGAGTTCATTTTAACATAAACCTAAAACTGTGAGTGTGCTAGAAAAATGAATGAACAGTGGGACACTGTAGTGTGTGAGCACATTTGCTTTCAAAAAAGAGAAAGAAGGATATTTATTTTTGAGATTCATTTAGATGGACTCATCCACCCTCAGAATTATACGCTGATAATATTTGTTAGGGCTTGTTTTGGTGCTAAAAGTTAAAGTTTATAATAGTCATGTGCTTTTAAAATGGGTACAACTTGCAATCTTACATATATTAATTTGATGAGTACTTTGTGTTATAGAGAATATGTTATTTTGAAGAGCATTTTAAAAAATGTTTTGTACATTCCACAAGACTTCCTACCAAATCCTCAAACTAATTAATAATTTATGGTTTAACGAATACGAAAGCAGGTACATTTGAACATTATGCAGTATAATCCCTGTTTGCAAAATAGGGCACACATAGCAGTGCACCTCTGTAACAGCTGTTCCAGTATTCCAATTTACAGTACATCTGCCCTCTTTGTAAATGTATTTAAGCCTATTTAATCTTCTCTAATATTAATTAGTGCAAACGTAGTCTAAGAAAACTGAACTGTGGGCAAGCAAATGGAAATGTATGTTATCATGCAAGTTTGCACTCTTTTGGATCAAGACAAAATAAATATCAAGAAATTTAATAATTTACTGATCCACATTCATTATTGCTCAATGCTGAAGGCTGTTTTAACATAGAACATTGATAAAAAGTGTTATTAATATTCCCTATTTCAAATTAGAAAATTAAATATAAAAATATAGCTTCAGGCCTTTAGTTGGTAGACATACATTTAAATAGATTGCATAATAATAACATTTTGTACCTAAATATAAAATTCAATTAAAATGGGGTTTCTACAGCTACAGATCATTCCTAAAGTTAAGCCCATTGAAAAATACTCAAATTCCAATGTTTAATTTTCACTCATGGATATTTCCTGGTTTAAAGAAAATGAAGAATTTTGGAAAAATTCATTTCTCTCACCTTCAGAGTTGCCCATTTTGTGTCCTTGAAAAACAGCAAGTTCTACTCTCCCAAGCAGAGAAGGTTTATATTTAAGTTGAAATGTGAAACCTCGTATATAGTTCATGAAAAATAATAATTGGTTAAAACTAGATCGATTAATATCAAGCACTTTTGAAGTGCTCCCAATGTCAGCCTATGCAAAGTTCTTTGGTGTAAGCACAAAGAGAAGAGGCTGTGTTGAACTGTGTGATTATATCGCAGGGAGAATTGCTTGATGGAGCACAAGACTACATGTCAGGCCTAGATGACATGACGGACTCCGACTCCTGTCTGTCTCGCAAGAAGATCAAGAAGACAGAGAGTGGCATGTATGCCTGTGACTTATGTGACAAGACATTCCAGAAAAGCAGTTCCCTTCTGCGACATAAATACGAACACACAGGTATGAGTGACTTTGACTAGCTGGTGAGAGCTTCCCGGCCTGCTGTACCTTTCATAATATTTAATGAGCACACTTGTGCAACATAAGATGTAGCATATGCTGATACCTTCAACAAGGAAGAAATAATGCTTTTGCCTAGCTCAGTAGGACTTTTTTGTTGCCTGTTTATTGGATCATTTGTGTGTTTATGAGTGTGCTTGTCTCATGTCTTTCCAGTTATTCTGTAAACCAAATTTACAGATCGTGTCAAAGGAACATTTAAAATGGCCAGGGCAATGAACTGGCATGACACAAGGCAGTTGTTGAAAATGTCTTCAAATTCTTAAGCTCTGATGAACCTATATCTATAAAAATCTAATGAAAAATTCAGTCAGTGATGTATTCGTTCCATCATCTAAAACATCAAGTAAACCCCAATTTGGGGTAATTTTACTTGGTTTTTACAAATTGGTCACATATTTAATCAACTAAAAGTGTTAGTACTAGAAAAGAAAATAATAGGCCAGATGAGTTACTGAAACCACCTATATTTGGAAAACTGAAATAAAACTTTCTAAATTTAATTAGTTTATTTCCAACTCATGCATTACTAATTAGGAACAATTACAAAGAGCTGACAAGACAACAGCCTAATTCTTCCCTATGAGTAGAGAGATAGTGGGTTAATTTCTAAAATAAAGTTCAGCATGTGAATTAATATTACCTCCCACAATCCAAGATCTGATCTGCAGCTCTGTGTGGCGCTCCACCTGTGTTCTCTTCCTCTTCCATCTCCCCAGCCCCCCTCCAACCCTGAGCAAAAAGGTAACTCAGCCTCATCCCCTTGCCTAACCCATCTCCAACTCTTGTCCACTAAAAATGTGACATGCTCTGCTGGCCCTGAATGGGAAGGGAAGAGTGTAGGATCTTAATCGAAATAATGGCAAGGGGAAAAATGGAGGAGAGGGGATAAAAGAAAACATCTCATTTTAAACCAGGAAGTCTAGTATCAAACATTTTAATAATGGAAAAAACCTAACCTTGATGCTTTTGGGGGAAAAGTGATGATAAGGCACAAAATAAAAAGAAAATGAAATTCATATTTTGACTGCCTAAACGCATGCTACCTTTGATGATTGAAAATTATCCTTGAGAAGTACGTGACTCATTATTGCCTCTTCTTCCTCACTGGACACATGCTGGAGACAACACAAGGGACTGGCATCAGCCTGAGGGGTGAGGGAAGCAGAGCTTCTATTAAGTGCTGAGGGTATCTGTGAAGAGAATAAGGTTGATAAATAACAGAGCTCTTACTCTAACCAATTCAGTTTTCTTTTTCTTCGGTCATCTGATACTCATTGCGATTATTTGTAAAGTTCAACTAATGGTACCTTAAGACAACCCAAGTTGAATAGCAAATCCAAACAGCTTTTCTACTTGTGTCATGCAATTCGATGTTTGAAATGTCAAGATTTTCCTACATTTGTCTTTTATCCTAGATATTTTCTTTAATAAAATGTCCTATGTAAGCATTTACGAGTAAAAATATTTCCATACCGAAATTTACTTTAATATTTTAATCAATCTCAAATATATTTTGGACTTCATTATTCAGCTATACTAGACACATCATTGAAGGCATCTTTCCCTCTCTGATTGGTTTCATTATATGATCATAAGCAAACTCTATCATTTACTACATGGAGAGTGTAAAAACTTTTGTTTTGGTGAGGGCTTTCATACATATTGACATCCAGTCAATATATGTTTTTGTTTGTTTGTTTGTTTGTTTGTTTGTTTTTGAGTTGGAGTCTCACTCTGTTGCCCAGACTGGAGTGCAGTGGCATGCTCCCAGTCACCGCAGCCTCAACCCGCTGGACTCCAGCAATCCTTCCGCCTCAGCCTTCCAAGTAGCTGGAACTACAGGCGCACGTTACCACACCCGGCTAATTTTTTTATTTATTGTAGAGACGAGGTCTCACTAAGTTGCCCACTTGGGTCTCGAACCCGTGGGCTCAGGCAATCCACTTGCCTTGGCCTCCCAAAATGCTAAGATTACAGGCTAAGCCACCAAGCCCGGCCTGTTTTTCTTACATATTAGATAGTCTATAAGCTCCATAGGTATATAGATAGGTGAAAGACCCAAAATTTGACAAACACAAATATACATAATAAATTTGAAAATAAACTTTATCTTAAAAAGTAAAAATAAAATATTCTGGTCCAGTTCTTAAAGATGTGAGATCTGCTGCCAAGAAGCACTGCCTAGTAACAGAACATTAACCATCCAATAGTTTCTCTAAACTTGTGATTAAATATCTTCTTGTTGGCTTCCCAGTTTGTCAACTTTTCAGCGTGTTAGCTTTTTGGTCTCTTGACCAGACATCTCATGACATTACTACTGCCAGTGTATTAGGTCTCATCCAAGCACAGTTCTTCATGAATCTTCTATCGATGTGACATATGTGGAAATTTAGTCCATTTCCCATCCTAACTGGGCCCCATAAGCCTTTTATTTGTTTATATGAAACACTAGTAATAGTTTGAGAATGTATTATATGAAAACTATAAGTGAGAACTGTCTTGGGGTTGATTGATTCTAAGGTTGAGAAATAAAGTTGAATCGTCATTTGATAACGTGTTATAAATGTGTCATTGATAAAGTGTATTTGTTACATCTGTCTACAATTGAACATGTAGAATTGTAAACTTTAAGAAGAAAATTATGAGCTACTTATCTTGGGATCCAGTGGTGTGTGTGTGTGTGTGTGTGTGTGTGTGTGTGTGTGTGTGTTGTTTTGGTTTTTTTTTTTTTTTTTTTGCCTCAATTTATTTATTTCCTAGGCAGATACCAAAAGTCATAATACTTCATTTATCTTACCAATGGCTTATTGCTTGCTTTCTTTTCCTGGGATCTGGGACTGGGACAGAGGAAGGAAACACTTTGTAAATGTTGACTTCAGTAGAATTAATTGTCACAAACAAGGACTGTGAAATTAAAAAATCTGAAACTCCTGCTAGGCACTGTCAGGAACTCATTTGTATTCTACTAAAATTTAAATCTGACCTTTATTGAGTTCTTTCTCTGTTGAGACATTGTGGTAGGTACTTTTAAACCCACCTTACTTAGAAAAGGAATAAAAATGTTTCTACTTTTGAGTAAAGTCTACATTTTAAGTAAATTACAAGTCAGTTTTAATTCTCAGTTATATGGTAGTTTTTTTTTTTCATACCACAAACCTTCCATTTATTATTAACTTCAGTTATCATTCTAGCTGTCAGGTGAATCATGAACCTAGATATTAGAGTAAGTATTTACCCTAAAAAGATTTGATTCACTCAATTTGGATGTTCTGAATCTTATTCATATGGAAATTTAATTGTAGAACATCTTGATTTGAATCAGGTAAACCAATGAAACAAATTAAAAAGAGATGAATGTCCAAATCAGTTATTACTTAAGTTGAATTTATTAGATACTTACTCCTGAAATTTCTGGAGATCAATAAAATATTTAGTGTAAATTCTGTCCTTTGCATGACATCATAGCTGGACATTTTTTCCCTCCAGTTTGTCAGTTCATAATGCAGGATTAATATATTTCTATTATAAGCATATTGTTTGTTATCAAGTGAGTTCACTGAAAATTGATTGCCTGAAACCATAATATAACTATCTGATAGACTGCAGTTTAGTGAGCATCCCTCAAGCATTTCTAGCAGGCCTTGAAACCCACACTGCAGAATGCTTGCTCTCTTTCTCAGGACACTGCTCTGTTTTATTGCTTTGAACAGAGAGCCATATCAATGTAATGTTCATCCAGAATTATTCACACAATCACTCCATAAAGTAACCTAACTGGTCGACCTGTCTGTGCTCCTGAGCTGATGAGACATTAGTATCCAAAAGAACATTGTAGGGTAGTTTCACCTGTGCACACGGTAGTAATTAAAGCACCAAGACATTCTTCATCTACAATTTATCTTCTCTCCATTCAGATTCATTTATTCCATGTAGTCTGCTTCTGCTGCATGCTACCTACTTATAACTTGAGAAATTACTGCGCATGTATTAGTAGATAAGAATAAAATGACCAGCCGGGCTTAGTGGCTCAGCCTGTAATTCCACGCCTCGGGAGGCTGAGGTGAGTGGATTGCCTGAGCCCGCGGGTTCGAGATCCGCCTGGGCAGCAAGACCTCATCTCTACAATAAATCAAAAATTAGCCAGGCGTGGTAGCGCGCACCTGTAGTTCCAGCTACTTGGAAGGCTGAGGCGGAAGGATCGCTGGAGCCCAGCAAGTCGAGGCTGCGGTGGCCGGGAGTGGCCACTGCACTCCAGTCTGGGCGACAGAGTGAGACTCCAACTCAAAAATAAAATAAAATGACCTAACATGAATTGAGTGCCTACTATGTGCAGTCCTTGTACTAAACACTTTACATACATTGTTTTCCTTACTCCTTATGACCGGTGCACAAGCTAGGTCCCCAAGCGGTCTCGCTTTTACCTACAAGGACCCTGATTCTAGGGAGATCAACATGCCAGTCATAAAAGATGTATTTGAACCAGACAGTCAGATTCCAGAACCCATCTCCTCTATTTCACACTTTAGCATCCTGCCCAATGGGTGAATTGCTACTGATAGCATGCCTTCTTTTAAGGTCCAAGTCCACACGAGAGAAACCAAATTCGTAACGCAATTACTTGAAGTTTCCTGGAAGGCAAAAACTCTCCTATTTTTCCCAAGTACACTTCTGCTTCCTCTTAAATTACCTTCCCACTCCAGTGGTCATTTCAAATGGAAAAGCACACTATCGCTCCAAACTCTTGGCACCCCACTGGACTTCTCTGTTATCCAGTTTACCTCATTCAAAACATCTTTTCCAAAAGCTGATGTGAGTGGCTCTTGTGTGGTTTGAATTACACATTTCTTCAAACGATTAGCCACCTTGAAGTAGGTTATTAGAATTTTCTTTATTTCCAGTACAACTGGTAGTCACCAAGAAATATTTTTCTGAATTCCACTCTTACAGTTAAATAACTTCTCCCTACTCTAATATTGTGCCGTATCACAGCTATCATCACTAAATTTATGCTGGACATTCCAGTAAAGACCATTATGAAATAACATATAGCAGTCTACAGCATTTTCTAAATTGCAGCATGCCCTGGAGGTATTCAATAACATTA
>NW_007247696.1:137938-155438 GCF_000164805.1 Carlito syrichta | reverse complement strand
CTTATCAAATAGTTACTCTTTTCATACTCCAAGTTCTAAGTCTAACCCCTTTTTTTTCCTAGAATAGGGGATAGGGGAGGGTGATGAAACATTGGAACAACTGAACACCCCTGTCCATTTTCTTCAAGAGCCTTTTGTATTCTAGCAGATCTGTGCAGTCTCCTTTTTTTCACATGACATTGTAGGCTTAGGCCTGAAAAAACTGGGAAAAGAGATGAGTATCAGAATTTCTCAGCAAGAGCTAAATAGAGCATACATCTTCTTTAGCGTGAAGTGGACTGGGGGTGGAGTGGGAAGGCTTGGAGGAAGGAAGAAAAGGGATGATATTTGAATAAATATGGATAAAATTATTAGACACTTTTCACAATCAGATAACTAAAAAATGACCATTTTGTATCTTTCTAAGGATATAAGCCTTAATAAAAGCAAATCCTAGTCACAATTTGAGAAGATTGCCCAATAATAAGTTTACATGTACTTGAACCGAAAGGTTGTTAACCATGATTTTGCTCTGAGATGTGTGAGGCCATTCAGGGGCCATACGGCCTTAGATGTACACACAAACAAGTGTGTATATATTTGAAGCCCCACACATTGTAATAAACACAGCTGCATTTATTTGAGTATGTGTTCCCATGTACATGTAAAAACATTCAAACAAACACACTCCACAGATTTATTTGATTGTGCAATGGGGCAATTATTCAAATAAACATGCTCGATGCAGTTATTTGAATCTTACATTGCATGTTCATCAATCACGGCACTAAAAAAAGAGGGGAAAAAAACACCAAAGAATTTATGTGGGAAAAAATGTATATGAAAACAACCTTATTATAGATTTTATAGGGTAGCTGAAGTTATGGCTCCCTTTTTAACTGTAACTCAACTATTCTGTATTCAATGACTTTGTTTCTATGATTAACTGTTTCACTCACTTGATCATTATATCAGAACGACCACAACATTCAGATTTATATAATAGCAAACTTTATAAACCTGAATTGTGTAGAGATGTGAATCTCTATATTTCAAGAGCAGAATAGTTCTTTCTAGACACCTTACATCAAAGGGACACTGGTCCAATTATTATTGCTTATATAAGCACTTCCATAAATTTTAAAAATTTTATACTGCAACAAAACATTCCTACATTTGAACACATTAAGAAAAATCACAGGTGACTCATCTGATCATTTTATATATTAATAAATATTATGACATATATGTGAACACATCACGGATCATATTGGTGTACCAAGAGGCAATTTATGCCTCTCTTAAGTATGTACTGACATAACCTAATATACTAAAATGGGAAGGGGCTTTTAGTCACTGAAATATGCATCGTGTAACAAAGATGAAGAAAATACATGGCTTGTGCCCATCATAAAAAAAGATTCAGACTGAAGGCTTAGCTTTGGTTTTTTCAATTAAATTGTTAAACTGTGCACAGTGATTTTTTTTTAGAACTTGAGACATTTGTGATGTTGGCTGTTTAAATCTTTGTTACCTTCGCTGTGAATTGAAATTGTACATATTTAGTAAATCATGCAGACAAAACAAACTTTTTAGACAATATTTTTATTGGAGAGTTTTCTTTTCCTGTATCCATGTTAAAAAAAAAAAAAGATCTCCTTTCCCAAAATAAAAATGTCAATACTAAATTTAAAGAAGTATAAAGGAATGATTGCTTCCTTTAGAGCAAAATATTTAAATAAACATGGAGATAATTGGCAACATGTTCTTTTTGGGCTAGTAGGCCGTGTCCAATTTTTTGGGTCTGATGTTTCAGAGGGCCTCTGTTTCAGGGTTGAAGATGATATATTAATCTTGGAATTAAACAAATGCTATTAAATAACAGAAATAAATCCCTCAGTCTTCATTTGTATATGAAATATGGAATTAGTCAGAGAAATGACACTGAGATGATATGATGCTGAATATGCCACAAGCTAAAACTTTCTCTATTAAAACAGTCACCTACCACCTATAATCTAGCATGACATGTTAAAATGCTCCAAAATATTGAAAATAGAAAATGAGCACCACTGTTCCCATTTGGCCTTGAGATGAATATGACAAAGATTCTAATAATTTTAGTCAAAGAAAATGATGAGTAAAAAATACATGAAGATTAAAGCGGTGACAAATGATCTTTTAAGTATTCTAATTGGTCTTTCTCATTCATAGCTTTGATTCCACAGAAATTGCAAATCCCGATGATCCTGATTTGTAAGTGCACCCAGTCAGCTTTCTTCTCTTTCTCTCCACGGAATATGCCTGTTAGATTTGGAACGAAGGATAAGCCCCCAAAATGTTAAAAATAGACTACTGCCCTGGCAGGAAATTTAGCATTGGCAAGCATAGAACTCAGAAGGAACTGATCTAACATAAGGAAACATTCAAAGAAAGATTTTTGCGTTATGATCCTGTTCTGACCACTTTCAGAGCAAAGGGAAGTATAGTGTATATGTGTATGTTGCACGTGTGTGTATGTGTAAGTTTTCTAAGTTTGCATACACATGAATAGTTAGTGTTTAAAAAAACAATACTCAAGAGATGGAAAAAAAATCTAAAAAGTATGCTTTTGAGACATTTTATATTTTGCTACCTTACATAAATAGAAAACATTTTTAAAATGTTGATACTGGAATAATAAAGTGTTCTGAAGCTAACCTCACAAAATTTCTACATAATTTACAAAATACACAAACAACAAATTGAGAAAATATTAAATTATCTGTACTCATTTTATAAGAAACTTAGATTTCAGTTTATGACTTTTCCTAAAATAAGAATCACTTTTATTCATTCCTAAAACAGTCTTATTGTAGGGCAAAGAATTACAGTTATATTCCATTCTAGTTTTGTTTAGGAAAAGAGAAATACAGCCTTCAAATTACTTGAAAAAAATATGGATGAATAAAAGAATATAATTTAGAAAGGAAACTCAAGAACATCCCTACACTCAGAGAAAACATTATGGGATATTTAGTGACCACAAGCAATCCAGACCTTGGGGTTTTTTTTTTTTGTTGTTTTTTTTTACATCTCTTCTGAAGGACACCACTTCCAACACAAACAACATTTCCCAACCCTGTAGTGAGCCCAGGATTGGTGCAGGCCTAAAGGGAGAACACCAACTATTGAATAACCCTCAACCACTTCCTGCAGTCCTGAAACATTCTGTGGAGGTCTACCACTTCATTAGTGAGCATGCTTAGAGAGTGTGAGCTCACAGATTTCCGACCAAAGGTACATCTAAGCAAGAGAGATAAAAGAGAAGTACAAACCACCCTATCCAGCTTGTTTTAACCCTCCAAACGCTACTACTGGAGAGAGCAGGCTTAGGAATAATCAAACAGATCCAAGCAGATATGTTTTCTTCCCCTTTTGTGTAACATAAAGTACTTTTATATTATCAAAGACAATTCTATGAAAAGGGGATATTTCACTCACTTTAACATAAATGTTGATGGACAATCAACAAAATCTTTTAAGAACATGAGTTCTAATGACAAGAGCTGCCTAATATGTATACCTTGATTATGAAAATGAAAATTAGAAAAATAATTTGTACCAATACTTTCCCAGGAATTGCCACGACCCCTTGTGTGAGACGCCTTCACCTACAAATCGGCAGACTTCTTACGGCTTGACCAAGTTATAACATGTTTTGTGTCTACGTTATGACGTTTAAATTGTCATAAATCTTATTCTCATTCTTCAATAAAACTCTCCTATCTGTTGGGTAGAAAGAAAACCTTCATGTTTGTCAAACTTAGAAAAATAAAAGCAGCTTGTGAATCTACTCTCCATATTTTATAGACGAGGAAACTGAGGTCTACACATTCTTGAGGCCACACAAGTTGTTTGTTTCTGTCCCACAATGATCTCTCAAAAACAGTTTAGCGTAGACTCCCAGGATCCCAGTCTTCTGAATCATTGTTCAGAGCTCTTTCCAACATACTGCAGTATAACACTTCAAATGGCTATGGAAACATCGAAAAGAATGAGTTAGTTTCTCTACTTCCTGCCAGAAGTTCATTCTAGTCTACAAGAACTCTTCCACGTGAGAGTGGAATAAAAATAATCTACTTTGGAAACTCTGTATCACTCTAAGATGTCCCATGATCGTCTCTGGGCTATTAAGCATTCATGGGCTAGAGAATCTGCTTTAACTGAGAGCCAGAGATATTCTCAAATTTAGGAAATGCTCTTTAAAAATTACTAATTGCTAAGATGCATTTTGCCCACCAGTTTTGTTGAAGACTCTTGACGGTGCTTATGCTCAGTGAAGTGTGTGGCTTCATCCAGCGTCTCCACCCACAGTTTTCAGCCTGAGCCCACATTGGGGGCACCCAGTATCATCCTTTCTCTGGTCATGACTTTTCTGAACCCCAAACACATTAAATGACCCCAAGATAGTCAGAAGAGAAAACAAGGCAGTAGTAGTACATAGTACCAGAAGCAGCAGGAGATTAAAAAGTCTGCAATGGGAAAATTGGGAAAGACTTAGAGCATGAAAGAATGTTAGACACTCTCACCCAGAGCCCTGACTTTTCAAAATCTGAGGCTCCTAGGAAACAAAACTCCCAAATCATCCCACAGTTACAGAGAGCACTGGGACGAGAAGCCAGGTCTCCAATGATGGCATAGGTATTTTTATTACTTCTATCTGTGCTGCTATTACTTCTGTGATGCTTCTATTCTATTCTATTCAGTGGCCACGCAACTAATACTGATCAATAACAATATCAATGCCACACTGGTATTGGTTCTGTATACTGAGTGTCTGCCATGTGAAGGGCACAACACCTAGGTACCATGGGCTACACAAAGATGAACAAGATAGGATTACTGACTGCAGGTTTCTTACAATCTGTCAGAGGAAGAGCCACACAAATAAGGAGAACACTAAGTTCCAGGAGCCTTAGGAACATACCCATGTGTAAGCTCACCATGCTCCCTCTGTACCCTGCTGCCTCCTCTACTTAAGCACAAAAACACCTTTCTCTCAGTAATGTGAACCTTGGTGAGTGACACTATATGGAAGCACGGGTCCACGTCCTGATGATACGGTGGTGAATAAATGGACGATGTCCCTGCCTTCAGGAGTGTACATAGTTGGGAAGGTAGCACATGAAAAGCTATGTGGATGGCACTTCAGATGGTGCAAAAAGTTTTGTTACAGATAAAAGAAGGCGATGCATGTGGATGAGATGGAAGTAGGGGACAGGCAACTGGGGGAAGGAGGAGTCCCAGGAAAAGCCCCTCTGAGGCAAGGGTGATTGACTCAAGCCTGAAGGACATGAAGTAGTCAGCCACAGGAAGATCTGCAGCGAGTGTTCCGTGAAGAAGGAACAGTGGGTGAAATACCTGAGGCATGAATGAGTTCGACTTTCTTGAGAATAAAAAGAAAGCCAGGCTAGCAAAGCATAGTAGAAAAGTGAGAAGGATAGAAGATGAAGTCAGAAAAGTCATAGAATGGTTCATAGTATGATCTCTTACAAATAAGCACCCAGGGCCAACTCTACAGATAGAATTCAGAGAATCTGCAGGAATGGAACTTCTTAGGTCCTCTAGTCCAATGTCATGTTTTCATAGGGGAGAAAACAGTTTATTCACCTTTGAGGTTCACTCTGTGGGAGACCGAGGACTCGTGGGCTTTTATTCCCAGTGAATAGTCCAGAAGAGAATTTAGCAACCTGTTCATAACCTATTCATAATTTTCTGCCCTATCAAATGGCCAGTATTCTATGCCCTTCTGGTTTTAGAATGAGGGGAATCTCATTTTTCAGAGTCTCACAAGACCACCTGCCTTGTGTCTGGTCACAGGCAGATCTGTCAGCCTGGAAAACAGAGATTGTTTGGCTCCAAGAAAGTTTGTATTTTGAAAACGAAAGCACTAGATAACAGCAAACAGGACACTGCCATGGCACGTTACCCTGGAAGCACCTTCCCCAGTCAGCGTGTCCCAGCACAATCCCTGCAGTTGCCAGTTTGCTCCAAGCAGCTGTGCTAGAATCAGGCATGAGCAAGGGCCTCAGCCATTTCCCCTTCCTCTGAACTCCTAAAAAATACAAAAACTCAGAGCTGAGAGAGAAGCCAATAAGAAGTAAGGAACATGCAGCAGGTGGTACCATCTGTGCCCGACTAATTCCAGCCAAAACAATCTGCTCCCTAGAGTTCCCAGTTGTGGAGAAGGGAAGAGATTCTGACAGCGGCAGAGCCAGGGGAGTGGGTGTGGGAGGGCAAGTGGCAGGGCTATTATCCCAACATTCAGCCAGTTGGAGGAAGGGGAACATTGGTGCCTGTGAACTAGTATCTCTCTCCTTTTCTCTTCACAACCGTGATGGGAGATTCCTCCAAAGTCTCACTGAGCTGGCAAGTACCAGATCGCACACCTGTGAGACAGACATGTGGCCATCACTGTGAGTCTGTCACCACTGAGGTGGGAGGGACAGACATTCCACAGCAAGACTGGGAAGCACAACCCACCACAAAAGGAAAACACAAGCGGGGAGGGAGATGATGTTTATTTTATTCTATTTTCCTAGCAACTGAATTCCCTCCCTCTTTCATCTTCAGTCTTTGAAAATTATTCATGGTTTAAAATAGGCTGATATTGCCCATGCTTTCTTCCCAGGTTGGCATTTTCTGACACAAAATTTTCTCACTTGATGGACTTCCCTGTGAGGAGTGAGTCTTCTCCCCTGGCACACTTACAATCATGGGATGAATAAATGCAAGCAATTCAAAGATAGATCAAGTTGTCTGTAGTAATAACTTTCCCTTAAGAGAGTAACAGATAGACAGGCCCATCCTTCTTACAGATAGAGGAGACAGCTATGATTCCAGGGTCACAGAGAGACCTGTCTCCTAAGCAAGAAAATGTTATCCACTGCAAAATTTCCACCAGCACTTTTAGGTTAAGACACTGTCTTCATATAGTCATCTGTTAAATGCAAATACCTGGAGGGGATGATATTTGCCTATTATCACCTATTATCACCTTCCCTTCGATTAATTTATCAATTATATAACTGAGAGTTTAGCCCCGAGGGAGTGGAGTACAGGCAAGTTCGCTTTTATTGGGTAAAAAGAATTGAAGGTCTGAATTTCAGGTGTTGCTCCAGAAAGTGGAGGCCTCCTGGGTCCCTAAAGGAAATAGAAGCATTGAGGAACAAAAGGCAAGCAGAGGTAGAAGAAAAAATGGGAAAGAAGGGGAGAAGTTTCCTCATCCTAACCCCTTGTTTGGGTTGAATTGTGTTTACCACCAAATATATGTTGAAGTCCTAACCCCTGATATGTCCTTATTCAGAAATATGGTTTTTGCAGATGTAATCAAGTTAAGATGAGGTCATGAGGGTGGGCCTTAATCCAATATGACTGGTGTCATTACAAGAAGAGGGCCATGTGAAGACAGAAGCAGAAATCAGGGGTGAGGGGTCTGCAAACCAAGGAACACCAAGGATTTCCAGCCATCACCAGGAGCTAGGAGAGAAATGGGCCAGATTCTTCCTTGGGTCCCTCAGAAGGAACCATCTCTGCTGACACCCTGACGTGGGACTCCTAGCCTCCAGAACTGTGAAGGGCATATCTGTGTTGTTTTTGGCCACCCAGTTTGTGGTACTTTGTTACAGCAGCCCCAGGAAACTAATACACTCTCAAAACAAACCACAGTCAGGCCTTTACTATTCACTCTCTGGGTTGGGTCAAAAACTCTAGATCAGTATCTGATCTAAGCATTCTTTTGGTGCCTGGGCTTTAACAGATAAAACTAATATCAGCAGGCATATCCCTGTTGGTCTTGAGATGCATGTCATCAAAAAAAGACACACTGTCTGCTCTTTTCCCCAAATGTCTTCTATAAGGCAATCTTTTTAATTTGAATAATTAAATTCTTGTTTCAAAGCGCACCAAAGTGCAAGCATTATCATCTGATTTTCTATAAAGAGTATTTTCCTATTTCCTGTTCCACATGGTGTCCATTAACAGGAGAAGCACCCAGTGCGTCAGACATTATGGTTGCAGGTTGGTGGCTCATATCAGTGCTAAGAAGAGGGAAATGAGAAAGGAAAACATAAATTGAGAAACAGTGTCAGAGGGCAGGCCCAGCTAATGAGAGAACCAGAAAGCAAAGGAAAAGGGTGTTGTGTGGGAACGAAAACCTTGCTTCAGGTAGGAAATGTCAGAGGAAAATAGAGTAACATTTAAAATTAAGGGGTGGGGGAAGCCTGAGCAGACTATTTGTTTTCTTTTCGCAACTTGAATTCAGTAATAGAAACGAGTGAAAAGTGCCCACTCCCCAGATTCATTACTTCTGTACGATCTTACATTTTTTGAGTTCCAAGTCTCCTGTGAAATTGGCTAATAATTCCTGCAGTGTACTTAGGTCACAGAGATTTGGGAAGGATTTTGGGGTGTTCTATGGAGAGGGAGTCGGCTCCTGCGTGTTTTTGATGGATTGCTCTGGCAGCTAGTAGCTTAAGGCAGGGAATGAGTGAGACCAGACAGCATGAATTCTCAGCTGTGCCTCGGGGCTCTGTTCTGACCCATTACTCCAAGCCTACAACTCCCCTCCTACCCCCAGTCCCATGAGTGGGTCACAAAAGGCGCAGGTAAGAAAGGAGAGGACAGTTCACTGAACACCGCTCACCTCTTCACTAGAAAAACAAACACAACCTTATATCTTTCTCACAGAAAGCCAGCATACCATCCTTTACATTTTACTTCGAAAGTGGTATATCATCTTGAAAGCCTGGTTTCATTTGCTTTTTCTCTAAGCTTTGTGGTATTTTTTATATGCCATTAGTCAGTTATTGCATGTTACTAGCAATAACCATCCCACCTAATGTATTTAATTTGTTTTGAAAATCATAGCACATCTTTACACATGGAATAGGCAGCTTTTAATTCCATTGATGACTTCCTCCTTGAAAGTACTCTTTTAAACTCCTGACCACATTCTTCTTGGTTTTCCTCCTACCCACTGACCAAGATCTGCTTTTTCCACTCAACCCTTAAATGGTAGCACTTGCCAGGGCCTCCCTGGGGCTCTCGGCTCTCTTCATTTCGATCACTGACTTTCTCAACACCCATGGCTTCGATTCCTACCTACGTAACAAGACTCAAAAAGGTAAAAATGCATCACCTCAGTCAGACTTCCTCATGGGCATTAGGCCTGCACATCCAAATGAACACTGAGCATCACTCCCTAATGATCTCAAAGGCAACTCAGACTTGACATGTCCAAAATGGCATTGTCTTTCCCCCTTACACCTACAATACCTGGGTCACTCTAGTGGAAGTCTTGAGAGCCACCAGGCTAGATTCTAAATGAGTTGCTGAGTCTTGTGTGGTCATACTTCCTAGGATCTCTTCCTCCTGTTCCTCTTTCTTCATCACCATTGTCACTCCTTGGTTCCTGGCATGCATCAGGTCTCAAGAATTGCCCAAATAGACACTGAACTTATCACACTGGCTCCAGGCTTACCCGAGGTGCTGCCTGGCCCTAACACAGCAGGGCATGGAGCTATCACTGATAGTTGATGGAAGGCTAGCAGACAGAAGGATGTCACTTTTATGTTCTTTGAAGATATTTCTTGATATTCTTCAAGTATGCATTACTTTAACATTATTTCATCACAGTTGTAACAACTGTTATGCTGACATGTTTCCTTTAAAAAGATGGAATGAATGTGCTTGAAACAACCAGTTTCCTCCTGTCCTTACTATACCCTTAACGATAGTCTTATCCCTTAACTCATCCTACATTTCTGCATCTGCCAAAAGCGCTCTTCAGTTCGTTTTTACTTTCACATCTGTTTCTTCTACCAAAACCTCCTAAACCTGTGAGCTCCAAGAGGGTAGGGACCATGTTATCTTTGTAGTCTCACTTCTCTGACTTACTGCCACCAAGTCGATATTCAATAAACGGTTACCGAATTAATTCACTAGTACAAATTTTGATCCTGCTAAAACCTTGCATAAAAATCATTTTGTGGTTCCCCAAAGCACCCAAAATACAGTTCATATCCCTTAGCATGGCCCTCAAAGCTTTCGTGAGCTGACCCTTCCTGCCTTCCTGTCTGTTATCTCACCTTTCCTCTAATGACATCTGCCTGGACACACTGCCCTCTATTCTGTTTTGTCCTTCAGAACATAGCCCAAGGACTACCTTCTTTAGATGATCTTCCTAAACCCTTCATCTTAGAAACACCTCCCTCTGGGCTTCCATAAGTGTTCTGTATATACTGCATCAATGCACTTGTCCAAGGGTTGAGTTCCCAAAGACAACGTGTTCCCAAAATGGAGAGCATGAGCATGCCAACTCCAGTGCCAGTTCAAAGCTCGAAACCCTGTGAGAACCAAGAGCATGTGAGAGTTCTCTGGAAAGAGACTGTCAGCAGCATCTACTTCTGCACTGAACCTGGTCGTTAGCCAAGTAGAGGGACAATTCAGTGACGAGACAAAATAGCATAGAAAATGAGGAAGGTAAACACAAGGGACTGTGTAAGGACCCAATACCAACCAGAAATTTATAATTTAATATATCTGAAGATGACTTAAAACAATTTACAAGGTTACAAATTTTACACACATGGATTAACAGTTTCATTTCTCAAATAACCAACTATATGTAGCACCATCAACCTCCCCTACTGACATCCAGATACCGATTGAATTGTAAAGTTAGTGAAGCAGGACCCACCACAATTTGAGTGAAGAAGGTTCAAGGGAAGCATGAATAAATAAGTTTTCTATCCAACCCTGAATTTGGCCACAACCTTTAAACTACTGAATAATGACTCAGAGGAGGAACATGAACTATCAAAAGAGGAAGAAGCCTGAAAAATCCGGGATGTGTTTTCTTCAACTTTTCTGGAGTTTTCTTTTACCTCAGTTTCCTGACAAAGCTTTGCTGATGTCAGTAATTTACGGTAACAATCATCTAGATAAGAACAGGTTTGTGTGGGCCAGAGGTAAATTTGGGTCTGACATGAGTAATATATCCTGCAACGAAGGACAGTGGGAAGCCTGAGAAACAGTACAAATTCCTATTAGCAATTTTTAAATAAAATGAAAACTATATGCATCAATTACAGAGCAGGTGCATAAGCTGCTCTCATCTATGTATTCTCAGGAAATGTAATCACTTCTTCCTTAAATCCCAAGTGGCTTTTTATTAGGACACCACCATAGATGCCATAGAAGTTCCACAGAGGAGATAGACTAGAAGAAAACATGCTACATTTGTATCTGAAATGTTTATGCCAGAACACACTGTGATACCCTCTGTGTTTAGAGAACTCTGAGTAATTACAAAAGAAGTAGCAGATACTAGTCTTGCTTTGGACAGTGTACATTTATTTAAAAGAAGTGAAGACAAACAAAATAGAAGTTCATAGATAAGATACAACAGCCCTTTTGCCAACAGGAATCCTCTGTAAACTAAGATATACAGGTAAACTGAAAATCTTAAGTCAGGCACAATTACAAAATATTTTTCTCCAGTCATTGTCACAGTGCCTGGCAAATTTTAACAGCTCACTTAGTCCCAGAGCATGAAGCCTGCAGATCCCAAAGGCTTCAAGCTGGGTTGATGGAGAATTTGCAATTCCTGGGATCAACAACCCAAGTTTCGTTTCCATTGTATAGGACTGAGCATTCACCGACTCCAGGCTTTCCTTGGAGGCTGCTTTTCTCTATTCTCTTGCCAAATTTCTGATATCAACTGGTTCTCTCGGGATTTTGATTTTTTTTCCTCCTAAAGCTAAGTACAGCAAAACTATTTAACTGAGGGTTCTGGTGTCATTTCCTTGTTAATAAAATGTGAGATTTTAAAGAAATTCTTCCCAAAAAACTGATGATACAGGCAGATTCTGGTTAAGGGTACTGTGTCCGCTTAACACAAGAAGTTCTGGGAGTTGTGGAGTGAGAACTTGGGATTTATAGTGAAAAGACCTCATTTGAATCCCAGTTTCGTTCCTCCCTGGCTATATGACCTTGACCAAACTACATCAATTTACTTACCTTTTTATTTTTTGTTTTTTGAGTCAGCGTCTCACTCCATCATCCAAGCTGGAGTGCAGTGGTATCATCACAGTGATTATGGCTCAGAGCAACCTCGACCTCCTGGACTGAAGTGATCCTTTCACATCAGCCTCCCGAGTAGCTGGGACTACAGGTGTGTGCCACCATGCACACTAATTTTTTTACTTTTTGTAGAGATGAGATTTTCCCCCGCTGGTCTCGACCTTCTGGGCTCAAGCAACCCACTCGCCTCTGCCTCCAAAACTGTTGGGATTATAGGCATGAGCCACCACACCAGGACTTACTTATCTTTAAAACAGGAACAATATCAATAATCATTAACTATTTCAATATCAGTAACTATTCCACAAGGTGGTTGTGAGCATCAAATGAGACAAAATATATGCCAGAAGTTTGCAAACGGTCAACACTAGTAATGGGGCAAAAGCATCCAGAGTTCATTTATTTCATTGCCTCTTGCTTTTTTTTTCCTATGGCTGTCCTGTCTTTCTTCCTCTTAGGATTAGAGGGACGCTTCCCTTTGATAATGTATTCCTATAGTTAGGACCACAGAGCGTTCTCTAAAAGGAGCACAATGATTTTGGTACTTAGAAGTTTTTCGGGGACCAGGATAGTCTCAACTTTCCTCCTCAAAGAGATTCTTGGTTTCCTGGTGGGTGTTAGCCTAGGATTGCTCAAAGGGGAAGGAATGCTAGACAATTGTCAATCCAAAAGGAGCTTCCGAGAATGAGAAATGAGGAGGTTGTTGTGTGTCAATTTTAGATACGCGGTAGCTCTACTGCTCCAAATAGATAATTCAGGGTGATAATGAAGTAGTCACAAGGGTGAACCTTTGTAAGGGAGGCAGCCAAGGCGAGGCTCACAGTATGAACTTGCCATTCGCCTTTTTGCATTTTTTAAAGAGAGACTTTTAAATCCTAAGGTAGCCTTGCCTGACAAGAGTCATCAGCCCATATGGGGAAACTTACATAACTGGAGACTCAGGAGGGAAAGCTGCTGGGGATGAAAGCAGATGATCCAAACAGCAGGAAAAGGTTCTTATTTTGTGGCTGTTGTTTTCCTTCAGTTAGTTTTAATTCTGATGAATACTAGGTTTTCTTTCATACTTTTTGTTCAAGTCTTTTTTTCTAATTGTATTGTTCAGCCAAATATTTCTTAAGCTTCTGTGAAAACAGCACTACGATAGTCCTTTTAAACAGTCATTGCCATAAAAACAGTCTTGAAAAATATATGTGGATGGCAACCTGAAAGAACAATCCTTTGGTAAAAATGAAACGTTTTGATGTCTGGAGATAGAGAGCTAGAGTAGTAAGGCTTAATATTAATTTAAATGGAGTAGAATTATGTCAACTCTTACTAACCCGTTTAGTTACTTTCTATTCCTCTAACAATCTAAATAGGTGGTATGTCTTGATATGTTTTGATTCTCAGATGGCAGGATACATCTCCAGTCGAACTGTTTTAAAAAGGTCATTTATAAACAAATATGTACCGATTGCCAGTAAATGCCAGTCATTGTGCTGAACAACAGGAATCCACGTGGAATAATATGTGGAAGCTCATATGCAAACAGATTATTATAAGGGGAGCAGAAAGGAAGGAGCTTTGTGTTGCTCTGTGAGGTCTCTGCCTGGGGGATCTCAGGAAGCCTTCAGAGAAGAAGGGCTCTTTTGAGCTTGGTGCAAGTCATCGGAGTTTATTTATTGGGTTGAAAGGAAAGGGCAATGCTCAAAGACATGGAACTGTGAGGAGCATGGTAGGCTAAGCTCCCGATCTTCCTTGAGCTTTGAGTTATAAACCTCCTTTGGTGGAGATCAGAAATAGACTTTATATTTAAACCAAAAAAATTAAAAATCCATATGCTAATAGATTAAGTTATATCTATAATCATCAGTATTAGTTACCTATTTCTCACAATTGCTAATTAAGAACTAAAATCAAGTAATGATATTTAGGCATGACCTATGTTGCTAATGATAACCTGCTTGCACTAAGTAGCAGAGGAAAGAAAACCACATCAGAGTTGTTCTCTGTCCAATATAGGTCAATATGGCTGGAAGGTAACCACAGTAGTAAAGCAAGTACCTGACTGATAGGTCATCTCCACTTAGACTTTTCACCTAAAACATTTTTAAAAAAAAAACCTTCTGGTGACTTTTAGATGTGAGTGCTAGACTATTAGCAAGCAGTTAAGACTGAAAGCTTATGTCCCAAAAGTTATGAATAAATGGATGACTTATAAGGACATCATCTCGTTATTGCAAACAACATGACAGAAATTTGAGGAGATAATTTAAGCATTTAAATGAAGTTTTTTATTCTATCTCTCCTTCCTGAAAATGGTATTTCAAAGTTAGCCTTTCTAACAGGAAGCAGAATAGCCTGACAAAAGGAACCACAGCTCTATATCTAAACTGGCAGCATATTTGTATGGTGTGGAGTGATACATATGTTCACCGCCCTTTGCTGGTTAAACTGTATTTCATTATCAACTCCTTATTTCCACTTCTAATTCTAGCAGAACTATTTCCTACAAACAGGTCAGTTCTCTAGCAGTGTTGAGCATAACAATTCTTTTAGAGTGTCCGATCCCAACTTTATTAAGCTACGTTTCCCTCATTCTTAATTGCAGCCCCTCAGGCACACACTCAACAGGGCTTCTGCCACAAATGAAGAGAAAAATAAATTTACCACTCATTCCAACTGCATCGTGTATATGGATTTTCATGACATCTGTGGTTCTAAAAAATAACTTCCTGGATTAGGGATATCTATTTTATAGCATCAAAGTGTAATAGACCTATAGATCATCATAGTGCTATAATATATGATACTACAGCATGAAAGTATCCTCCCAAATCAACATTGTTATTTTAATCTAATGTATTTTATTTAAAACTTCTATAGTTTTTTTAAATTTACAGGACAGGTGTTTTCATGTTGCCTTGTTTTTGGTTTAGCCTAACCTTTACTGGAGTGTAATATTCTTTGTTATTGGGTTAGACCTGTTGAGTCCCCATAGATATGGTAGTATTTCAGAGTGCTGAATCACAGGATGTGGATACTGAATAATTTTAGATGATGCCACCAGGGAACATGTCATTAATCAGGAAACCATATCCAGATGCCTCCTGCCATGTCCAAAATCAAAGATAATGCATCACATTGTCTTTTGCTTCTTCTTCTTCCTCCTCCTCCTTCTCCTTCTCCTTCTCCTTCTTTTTTTCCTCTTTTTCAGTATGGACTAAAAATAGACCAACCACACTTTCAGGGTATTATTCTTTTGTATCTGAAAACTTCAACTAGATAAAAGTATAAGGAAGCCCTCAGCATAGAAGCTTCTGAGAAAACAAAGTTTTGTACACTTTGCCTTTGAGAAACCAACAGCCTCACCAGGATATGATGAGGAAGCGCTGTCAACCAACTAAAGGCTCTGTGTTCTCAAATTTAAGAATGGAGCTGGCAGGAATATTCTGGGGGATTAGGAATCCATAGCCTAAGAAATTATCTTGCATTCTAAGACTGGATTAACGTGTAACATCTAGCGTGGCTAATTTTTTAAATAAAAAGCTATCTTTATTTTTTAAAATATTCTATTTCCTTTCCCAATGAAGGTATAAATACTGTTTTAGATTTTCTTTTAGATAGAATTTAAGGCAGTAAAAACAGACTAAAGTTATTATAGATCCCACATCTTTAAAATAAAAAATTTAAAAAGTTATTACAGGTATCAGAGAATCAGTGTTTTGAGGAAAGAGTAAGTTTAAGGTCCAGGTTTAATCAGAGGTCCTTTCAGATTCCTCTTCGAACAAGACCTTTTGGACCAAGGCCTAAAGTTAAGAGAGACAGAGAGAGAGAGAGAGAGAGAGAGAGTGAGAGAAACTTGAATTTCTCCTTAATTTTAGAGGGTGAGGGAAAGTGGAGAAATGAGCAGATATAGCACAGTGGGGCAGGATCCAGTAGAGGTTGCAGGTGATCTACTTTCTGAGGGACTCCATTGAGAGCATCAGCCAGTGAGGAACCCAGTTAGTGAAGAGGTCAGTGGCCTGGAATCAGTGGTCTAGACCAGGGCTCTCAATGACAAGAAAAACATAGGCCACTTCCATTATATTCAAATGTGAACAAAATACACCAAAACAGGATTTATCAAATTTTAATATTTTAAAATTATTTACATTTAACAAATTAATGGTGTTAGCACTCACCCATCTAAAATGACTATATTATGATTTCATTTGGTTAAACTTGTCCAAGGCCTAAATTTAAGGAAGTGAAAGACTGAAAGGCACTGATAAGCTCTGGCCAATCATGATTCACTCCCTGGAGTGGGGTTTGCCCCATTTAAACCACAGGGCTGGAAATAGGGATGAGATGCTTCCCAGTAGAAACTGTGAGGAGAATGGGAAGTAGCTACTGGAGAGGCATTTAAAGACTCGTGTTATTATGCTTAGGGTAGAACCATTTTCCAGGTTAGCTCATTCCAAGAAAGAGTCATTAAAAGGTAGAATATCCCAGCCTTTAGAAATAGCAGTTGCAAGCTAGAAAAACACTCTTTCCAAAAGTGTGATGCCAGGAGTGCATTTATGGTAACTAATGACTCTCAACATTTTTTTCTGTCAGGACGCATGTGTTGCATAGGGTTCCTGTGTGGGGAGCATCACTATGGCTGTATCCCAATAAGTTAGGTTACAGGTATGTGAGATTTCTAACACTTTTCTCTCACTTAAAGCTTTGCTTTATATTGAAAAGCAAGTGAGTAAAACTGGGGATGTCCTCCCTAATTTATAAATTAAAAATAGTATTATCAAGCTTCAATATTTAATTCTTATAGATAATAGATTATACTCTGGTTCATAATTGATTGAACCCATCAAGATGCTTTGCAACAGTGGTTAAGAACTGCTGCTCTAAGCCAACAGACACATGAAGAAATGTTCAACCTCACTAATCATCAGGGAGATGCAAATCAAAACCACACTGAGATACCACCTAACTCCAGTCAGAATGGCAATTATCAAAACTCAAAAAAAAACAGCTGCTGGAGAGGGTGTGAGAAAAGGGAACACTTTTACACTGTTGGTGGGAGTATAAACTAGTGCAACCTCTGTGGAAAGCAGTGTGGTGATTCCTAAAAGCTCTAAATATCAACCTCCCATATGACCCCACAATCCCCCTACTGGGAATATATCCTGAAGAACTCAAATCACTCAAAAAAAGATACCTACACACGTATGTTTATCGCAGCATTGTTCACAATAGCAAGAACCTGGAAGCAACCATGCTGCCCATCAAAAGAGAACTGGATTTAAAAAATGTGGTATATATACACTATGGAATACTACGCAGCCATGAAAAAAGAACAAAATCACGAATTTTGCAGCAACCTGGATGGAACTAGAGTCTATAATACTGAGTGACCTCTCACAGAAACAAAGAG